>NC_132926.1:65528881-65831911 GCF_047675955.1 Chlorocebus sabaeus | reverse complement strand
GAATCAGTGATCAGAACCTTGTGATCACATGACTGACTGGAAGCTGTAGCTCACTGCCATTGCCCAGCGTCATGAGAGAATATCGTACATATTGCTAGCCCAGGAAAATAGAATTGCTAGCCCAAGAATTCAAAATCTGAAGTATAGTTTTTACTGAATACATATTGCTTTCACACTGTTATAAAGTCAGAAAATTGTCTGATATGGTCCCTGACTTAAGTTTAGATTTTACAGTGGTGCAAAACTATTGCAATTTTGACATACTTTTACTTTTGATCTCTTCCTGGGCTAGTGATGTGTGGTACATAAGATACTCCATTTTTTGGAGGCTTTTGAAGATGGCTGACTAGAGGCACAGGACACTTCTCCACAAAGAAGAACCAAAATAGTGAGTAGGTAATCACACTTTAAATAAAACATCTAAAAGAGAATGCTAGAGTTTGGCAGAGAAGTGACTGGAAACACCTGAGGAGAGGGAGGAGAGGTGGACAGCCTTGCTAGGATCAACCAGAAGCCTGGAGAGGCTCCTCAGTGTAGAGTTGGGGTAAGTGAGAGATCCCTAGGTGTCCACATTCTTGCTGCAGACTCCTGTAATCCTAACTGTGGGAGAGTTCTTGAACCCCATGGGCCCCAAGACTGGCACAGGGAGCTCCCTGAAGTTCATGCAATGGCATTGCTCTAGAAAGGGTGCTCTTGCTGGATTCTATGCACCCCCTGAGTCTTAGGCAGCTGGAGCATGGCTCCATTTTAAGAGTCTAGTCCCTGTCAGAAACAGAATAATCTTAAAATTTGTATGAAACCAAAAAACAACCCAAATAGCCAAAGCAATCCTAAGCAAAAAGAACAAAGCTGGAGGCATCATCTTCCCTGGTTTCAACATTTATTACAAGGCTATAGTAACCAAAACAGCATGGTGTTGATATGAAAGCAGACATATATACCGATGGAACAGCATAAAATACCCAGAAGTAAACCCATGGATTTATAGCCAACTGATTTATTACAAAGGTGCCAAGAGCATACACTGGGGAAAGGACACCACCTTTAATAAATGGTGCTAGGAAAACTGGATAACTATGCAAAAGAATGAAATGGCCCTTCTCTCTCACCATATAAAAAAATCAACTCAAAATCGATTAAAGACCTAAAGACTTAAACATAAGACCCACAACTATTAAAATACTAGAAGAAAATAGGAGAAACACTCCAGGACGTTTGTCTAGGCAAAAGTTTTATGGCTGACATTCCTAAAACATGGACCAAAAAAACCCAAAATAGACAAATGGAAGTATATTAAACTAAAAATCTTCTGTACATTCGAGGAAACAATCAACAAAATGAAGACCCAACCTGACAAATGGGAGATGATTTTACAAACTATTGACTTAGCAAATAACCAATATCCAGAATATGCAAGAAACTTAAACACCTCAACTGCAAAGGAACTAATCCCATTTAATGTGGACAAAGGATCTAAACAAATGCTTCTTGAAAGACGATATATAAATGGCTTATAGGTATATGAAAAAATGCTTAACATCACTAATTATCAGAGAAATGCAAGTCAGAACCAAACATGCCGTATCATCTTACCCCAGGTAGAATGGCTATTAAAAAGAGAAAAAAATAATGGATGCAGGTGAGGATGTGGAGAAAAGGGAACTCTCATATGCTTTTGGTGACAATGTATATTAGTACAGCCATTATGCAAAAGCAGTATGGAGATTTCTCAAAAAACTAAAATTAGAACTACCACACAGTCCAGTAATTCCACTATTTGGTATATATTCAAAGGAAAGGAAATCAGTATATTAAAGAAATATGTGTACCCCTGTGTTTATTGCAACAATAAGAAATCAACCTAAGTGTCCATCAGTGGATGGATGAATAAAGGGAATTTGGTACAATTACACACGAGAATAATATTCAACCATAGAAGAGAATGAAGTGTTGTTTGTAGCAACATGGATAGAACTAGAGATCATTGTGTTACATGAAATAAGCTAGACACAGACAAATATAACAGGCACTCACTCCTATGTGGGAGCTAAACAAGTTGATGTCATGAAGATAGAGAGTACAATGGTAGTCACCAGAGGCCGAGAAGGATGCATGGGATGTAGGGCCGGAGGGTGGATGAATGGAAGTTGGTTAATGGGTACAAACATAAAATCAGAAGTAATAAGTTTAATGTTTGATCATTTAGTATGGTGCTTATAGTTGACATCAATATATTGGTCATTTCAAAATAGCTTGAATTGAGGAAGTGAAATGTTCTGAACATACACAAATGATAAATGCTCATGGTGGTGAATATATTAAATACCCTGACATGATCTTACACAGTCCATGCATACAAGAAAATATCACACATATCTCATAAATATGCAAAAATGTTATGTATTGATGAACAGATAGGCTTTGTATTAGATGATTTGGCTCAACCATAGGCTAATGTAAGTATACTGAACATGTCCCAGGTCAGCTAGGCTAAACTGTGATGTTTGGTAGATTAAGTGTATTAAATGCATTTGTCAATTATTATGTTTTAACTTACAGTAGATTAATTGAGGCATAAGCCCATTGTCAGTCAAGGAGCATCTGTATATTCTCTAGAAGTCTTCTGTGAGATATATGATTTGCACATATTTTCTCCTAATTTATAGTTTTCGTTTTCATTCTCTTTAACAGTATCCCAGAACAAAACCATTATCTTTGATGAAATCTGTTGTTTTTTTTTTTTCTCTTTTCATGATCCTACTTTTGGTTTTCTAAGAATTTGCAGCCTAATCGTGACACAAATATTTTCTCTTTTGTTTTCTTCTAAATGTTTTACATATATATATTTTATGTTTAGATCTAAAATCTATTTAACGTTAATTTTGTGTGACACATAAAGTGCAGGTCAAAGTTCATTTTTTCTACGTGTACATGTTCATTTGATCCAATGTGATTTGTTGTTAAAATTATCATTTTGTCGTTGAATTACAATGTGTTTGTCTAACATTTGATATTTTTGTGTGAGTCTTTTTCTGGAATCTCTCTTTGATTTCATTGACCTATTTGTCTATGCCAATATCACAGTGCCTTAATTATTATAGCTTAATAGTAAGTCTTAAAATCAGGTATTGTGAACCCACTGACTTTTTTCTTCTTTTTTGTAATTGTTTGGGCAATCCTAGTTTCTTTGCCTTTTCGTATACATTTGAAAATCAGCTTTTGTATGTCTATAAAAAATCCTGCTGGAGTATTGATTGGGGTTGTGTTTAATTTGTAAATAACTTTATTGAGAAATGACTTTTTAACAAGTATTGAGTATATCTATTTATTTGGATCTTCTTTGATTTCTTTTATCAGTGTCTTTTGTTTTCAGCGTATCAATCCTGTACATATTTTCTTAGGTTTGTACCTTAAGTACTTTTTCTTTCTTTCTTTTTTTTTTGTTGTTGTTGTTGTTGTTGAACTATTGGTAGTGTTTTTCAAATTTTGTTTTCCAGTGGCTTATTGCTAGTATATGGAAATACAATAGATTTTCTATACTGATCTCTATCCTATAACCTTGGTAAATTCACTAATTACTTTTAGCAGCTTTCTTACAGGTTTTTTGTGATTTCCTTTGTAGACAGTCACATTCTCTGCGAATAAAGACAGTTTCATTTCTTCCTTTTCAATCTGTACAGCTTTTATTTTTCTTGCTTTATTTTACTGACAAGGGCTTCCAACATGATGCTAAATAGGAGTGGTAAGTCTGAATATCCTTGCCTTGTTCCCAATTTTAGGGTGAAAGCATTCAGGCTCTTACTAAGTAGGATGTTAGAAAATACCCCTTTATTCTTTTCACTTCTCTACTTCCCTTTTTAAACATTCTGTATTCTTACTGCTCTCAAGTGTCTTCTATGTCATTGCCTCATTTTTTATCATTTTAAATTCTACTTTTTCCTATATCCTGTATAGATTTTAAGCTTTCCATTTTTTTCCCTGCAATTCTTTTTTTAAGCCATTTTCATTTTTAAAAAATTCTTGTTTTTTAATAATAGCCTATTCTCTCTTTATATTTTTCCTATATTTTATACAGTCCATTTTTTTCCTTGCACATTAGTCGTCATAACAGTTAAAAATATTTTTGTTTTCTGCTTCTAATAGTAAGTTACTTTTTAGTGTCTTCATTATGACAGTTTGCTTTTTTAAAAGTAGTATTTTTCCCATAGCTGCATTACAGAAGCTTCTGTTTAAGAAATCAATTAATCATTTGTTATATAAAATATGCAAATAAAGAGGTTGGAAGGCCTTGATTAATTGTACATTGTCCCATTGAGAATGCTGGACATTATCTTTTGGTAATTCTGGGTATATCATAGGATAGCTAATATACTCTTTTAAAGTCTGGAATGCTTAAATAAGATAATGTAATAGTAACAGACATTTATTGTGCTTATTGTGGGTCAGATGTTATAATGAATTCTTTGTATCATACAAAACCCATTCATAGTTCTAGTTTATACATGCACTTATAAAATTGAGGCTTAGAGAGGTTTAAAAAGTTGCTCCTGGTTGTACAGCTAAATAAGTAGCCGAGTTGGGATTTGACAAGAATAGTCACACTCCTAAGCTATTATACTATCCTGACACATAGATGTTAGCTGTGAAATTTTTCTGCATCAGGCATTATGCAGGGTGATTTATATAGTTGTTTGTATGTACTTCATATTAGTCCATTCTCGCATTGCTATAAATACCTGAAAAAGGGTAATTATATAAAGAAAAGAGGTGTAATTTGCCCATGGTTCTCAAGGCTGTACAGGAAACATGATGTGCTGGTGTCTGCTTGGCTTCTGGGGAGGCCTCAGGAAACTTATATCATCGTGGAAGGTGAATGGGGAGCAGATGTCTTTCATGGCAGGAGCAGGAACAAGAGAGAGAGGGAGGAGGGAGGTGCTACATACTTTTAAATAAGCAGATCTTGCGAGAACTCAGCTACCACAAGAATAGCACTAAAGGGATGGTGCTAAACCATTCATGAAAAGCCTGCCCCCATCCCATGATCCAGTCACCTCCTACCAGGCCCCACCTCCAACACTGGCGATTACAGTTGCACATGAGATTTGTTGTGATCACAGATCCAAACCGTGTCACATATCTTTGAAAGCGAGGAAATAAAACTTTAGAAAATATTAGTCACTTTATCATGTTATCCCAAGTGGTCCATGATGAAACTGAGGTGAGTATTGGATCTGTCTATCTCTAAGTCTTACTCTTTTTATATCTTGCTACCTCTGGCAGCTATAATACTATCTTTCTTTTTTATTCTGAGAACTGTTTAGGATACTGTGGCCAAAATAGCCAGATGTGAAAACAGATCATGCCATTTAAATTGTAACAAAAATATATAACACTGACTTATATGATGAAAAAAGGTGTACATGCAATGATTTTAACTGTTTTATGGTAACTTAGGGTCTTACCCACATAAGCTGTGTTAACTGTGTGGTGCTTGCAGCAGAACACATGTTGGTAGTACAGTCAACCCTCTGTATCCCTGGATTTCGTATTCATGGATTAAACTTGCAGCAGATCAAGAATATTTGGGAAACAAAAAATTCCAAAAAGTGAAACTTGCATTTGCCATATGTCGAGTACTATGTTAAATCCCCACAAATGACGTGATGTGTTGTCATTGTATTAGTTATTATAAATAATCTAGAGATGATTTAAAGTATAAAGGAGGATATGTGGAGGTTATATTCAAATACTATGTCATTTTATATGAGGGACTTGAGTATCTGCAGTTTTGGGTATCTGTAGGGGGTCCTGGAACCAGTCCTCCCTAGATACTGAGGAAAGACTGTAATTCTGAATTCAAAGAGGTAAGATTCAATGAAATAATGTTAAAAAAATCAAAAGGTGTTTATTTTTATTCCATTTTAAAAAATGCTTATATTTAAAGCTTTATCAAGGTATAATTGATAAACAAAAATTGTGTGTATTCAGGGTGTGCAATGTGATGATTTGATAGCTTTATACATTGTGTAATGATTACCATAATCAAATTAATCAACATATCCATCACCACACAGTTACCCCCTTTTATGTGTGGTATGTGTGCGCGTGAGGACATTTAAGATCTGCTATCTTTGAAAACTTTAAACAACGTGGTATTTTTAACTGTTGTCACCATAATGTACATTAGATTCCCAGAACTTAATTTGTTTTAAGCTAAAAGTTGTACCCTTTGACCAGCATCTCCTCGTTTCACCCATACCCCATCCCCTGGCAACTACCATTCTGTTCTCTGCTTCAATGAGTTAAACTTTTGGAGTATGCATATAAATTAGCTCATACAATGTTTTGTCTTTCTGATCCTGGCTTATTTCACTTAGTATAATGCCCTCCAGGTTCATCCATTTTGTCACAAATGGCAGTGTTTCCTTTTTAAAGGTTGAGTAATATTCCATTAATTATCTATTCATTTGTTGACAGACACTTAGGTTGTTTCCATATGTTGGCCATTGTGAATAATACTGCAGTGAACATGTGGGTGCAGGTATCTCTTCAAGATACTGATTTCATTTCCTTTGGATATATACCAGAAGTGGGATTGTTGGATTGTATGATAGTTTTATTTTTAACATTTTGAGGAACCTCCATACTGTTTTTCATAAATGCTGTACCAATTAACATTCCCACAAACACTGTACAAGGGTTTCTTTTTCTCTGCTCTCTTGCTATCACTTGTTATCTCTTGTCTTTTTGATAATAGCTATTTTAACAGATGTAAGGTCATCTTGTATTATGCTTTTGATTTGCCTTTCTTTGATGATTAGTGATATTGACCATTTTTTTATATACCTGCTGATCATTTTTATGCCTTTTTTGGGGGGATAGGGGAGAATGTCTATTCAGTTCCTTTGCCCAGTTTTTAAATGGGTTATTAGTTTTTCTGCTATTGAGCTTGTGAGTTCCTTATATATTTTGTATATTAACCCCTTATACATGGTTTACAAATACAGGTTGGGTATCACATATCTGAAATGCTTGGGACCAGAAGTGTTTTGGGTTTTGGATTTTTTGGATTTTGGAATATTTGCATATACATAATGAGATGTCTTGGGGATGGTAAGCAAGTCTAAACACTGAATTCAATTATGTTTCAAATATACCTTATATACATAGCCTAAAGGTAATCTTGTACAATATTTTAAATAATTTTGTGTATGAAACAAAGTTTTGACTATGATCTGTCTCATGAGATCAGGTGGAAATTTTCTGTTTACGGTGTTATGTTGGAGTTCAAAGAGTTTCAGATTTTGGAGCATTTTAGATTTTGGATTTTTGTATTAGGGATACCGAACCTCTGTTTTCTGACGTTCTATAGGTTGCCTTTTCATTTTGTTAAGTTTCCTTTGTTGTGTAGAAGCTTTTTAGTTTGATGTAATCACGCCTGTTTGTTTTTGCTTTTGTTACGTATTTCATATCCAAAAAGTGATACGCTTTTGGTGTCATATCCAGAAAATCATTGCCAAGGCCAGTGTTAAGGAGCTTTTTTCCTGTATTTTTTTCCGGAAGTTTTATAGTCTCAGATCTTTCATTTAAGTCTTTAATTCATTTTTAGTTAATTTTTGTACATGGTATAAGATAAAGGTCCAGTTCCATTTTTTTTACATGTAGGTTTCCAATTTTCTCAGTACCATTACTTGAAAAGGCTTTTTCCCATGGTCTATTCTTGGTGCCCTTATCAAAGATTACTTGGAAGGCCCCTCTGTTATCTTTTGTTGTTCAGATTTAATAAAGGAGATGGCCAAGTGAAAAAAAACTTGATATTAATAGGTTTTTGCAAAGTATGATTGAAGGGATTTTAAAATTTCATCTCATCTCGCTTTTTAATACATCTGTTTTTTGCCATTTATTTATTTTTATTTGGGTAAATTTATGGTGTCCAGTTGAAATTTTGTTACATGCATAAATTTCATAGTGGTGAATTCAGGACTTTTAGGTAATTTCTCATTATCACCCTCACAGCACCTCCTCTCCCTTCTGAGTTTCCATTGTCTATCATTCTACTCTTTACATCCATGTGTACACATTATTTAGCTCCCACTTATGAGTAAGAATATGCAGTATTTGTCTTTCTGTGTCTGACTTGTTTCACTTACGATAATGGCCTCCAGTTTCATCCGTGTTGCTGCAAAAGATATGATTCTGTTCTTTTTTATGGCTAAATAGTGTTCCATTGTCTATATATACACACCATATTTTCTTTATCCTGTCATCCATTGATGGACATTTAGGTTGATCCCATATTGTTATTATTGTGAATACTGTGATAAACAGGAGTGTAGGTACCTTTTTGATATACTGATTTCTTTTCCTTTGGGGAGATGCCCCATTGAGGGATTGCTGGATTGAATGTAACTTATAGTTTTAGTTATTTGAGAAATTGCTGTACTATTTTCCATAGAGTTCCCTTTTCTATGCTATTTTCCATAAAAGTTTTCTCTTTTCTCCACATTCTTGTTAATATTTATTGTTTTTTCACTTGTTTTTGTTTGTTTTTGAGACGGAGTCTTGCTCTGTCACCCAGGCTGGAGTGCAGTGGTGCGATCTTGGCTCACTGCTCCCAGATTCAAGCAATTCTCCTGCCTCAGTCTCCTGAGTAGCTGGGATTACAGGCGCATACCACCATGCCTGGCTAATTTTTTGTATTTTTAGTAGAGACGGGGTTTCACCATGTTGGTCAGGCTGGTCTTAAACTCCTGACCTCGTGATCCACTTGCCTCGGCCTTCCAAAGCATGGGATTACAGGCGTGAGCCACCGTGCCCGGCCTTTTTTTCACTTTTTGATAGCCACTCTGACTAGGGTAAGATGGTATCTCATTGTGGTTTTGATTTACATTTCTCTGATTAATGATGTTGAGCATTTTTAAATGTATCTGTTGGCCATTTTTATGTCTTCTTTTGAAAAATGTCTATTCATGTCCTTTGCCCTGTGTCCACTTTCTAACGAGATTATTTTTGTTGTTGTTGTTGAGTCGTTTGGGTTCTTTGTATATTCTGGATATTGGTCCTCTGTCAGGTACAAATATTTTTGCAAATATTTTCTCCCATTTTGCAGGTTGTCTTTGTACTATGTTGATTATTTCTTTTCCTGGGAAAATCTTCTTAGTTTAACTAAGTTCCATTTGTCTATTTTTATTATTGTTTTCTGTGCTTTTAAGATCTTAGTCATGAATTCTTTACCTAGAACAATGCCCAAAAGAGTTTTCGCTAGGTTTTCTTCTAGTATTTTAAGTTTCAAGTCTTCCATTGAAGTCTCTAATTCATCTTGAGATTTTTTTTATATGATCAGAGACAGGGGTCTAGTCTCATTCTTCTGCCTATGGCAAGCCAATTTTCTCAGCACCATTTATTGAAAAAGTTGTCATTTCCTCAATATAGGTTCTTGTTGACTTTGTCAAAGAACACTTAAATGTTAATATGTAGCTTCATTTCTGGGTTTTCTATTCCGTTCTGTTGATCTATGTGTCTATCTTTATACTAGTACCATGCTGTTTTGGTTATTATAGCCTTGCAGTTTAATTTGAAGTCAGACAGCGTAAGGCCTCCAAGTTTGTTCTTTTTGCTTAGGACTGCTTTGGCCATTCAGGTTCTTCATTGGTTCCATATGAATTTTAGGCTTGTTTTTCCTAATTTAGTGAAAAATGACAATGGTTTTTTGATAAGGACTGCATTGAATCTGTAGATTGCTTTGGGCAGTGTAGTCAGTTTTAATAATAATAATTCCTTTATTATATTTCTAGTTCTGGGAGTACATGTGCAGAATGTGCAGGTTTGTTACATAGGTATACACGTGCCATGGTGGTTTGCTGCACCCATCAACCTGTCATCTACATTAGGTATTTCTCCTAATGCTGTCCCTCCCTCAGCCCCTGACCCCCTGACAGGCCCCATTGTGTGATGCCCCCACCCCTTATGTCCATCTGTTCTCATTGTTCAGCTGCCCCTTATGAGTGAGAACATGTGGTGTTTGGTTTTCTGTTCTTGTGTTAGTTTGCTGAGAATGCTGGTTTCCAGCTTCATCCATGTCCCTGCAAAGGACATGAACTCATTCTTTTTTATGGCTGCATAGTACTCCATGGTGTATATGTGCCACATTTTTTTAATCTAGTCTATCATTGATGGGCATTTGGGTTGATTCCAAGTCTTTACTATTGTGGACAGTGCTGCAATAAAGATACATCTGCATGTGTCTTTATAGTAGAATGATTTATAATCCTTTGGGTATATACCCGGTAATGGGATGGCTGGGTCAAATGGTATTTCTAGTTCTAGATCCTTGAGGAATAGCCACACTGTCTTCCACAGTGGTTGAACTAATTTACACTCCTGCCAACAGTGTAAAAGCATTCCTGTTTCTCCACATCCTCTCCAGCATCTGGTGTTTCCTGAGTTTTTAATGATCGCCATTCTAACTGGAGGGAGATGGTATCTCATTGTGGTTTTGATTTGCATTTCTCTGATGGCTAGTGATGATGAGCATTTTTTCATGTGTCTGTTGGCTGCATAAATGTCTTCTTTTGAGAAGGGTCTGTTCATATTCTTCGCCGACTTTTTGTTGTTTTTTTTTTTTTTTCCTTGTAAATTTGTTTAAGTTCCTCGTAGATTCTGCATATTAGCCCTTTGTCAGATGCATGGATTGCAAAAATTTTCTCCCATTCTGTGGGTTGCCTGTTCACTCTGATGATAGTTTCTTTTGCTGTGCAGAAACTCTTCAGTTTAGTTAGATCCCATTTGTCAATTTTGGCTTTTGTTGCCATTGCTTTTGGTGTTTTAGTCATGAAGTCCTTGCCCATGGCTATGTCCTGAATAGTATTGTGTAGGTTTTTTTTCTAGAGTTTTTATGGTTTTAGGTCTTAAGTTTAAGTCTTTAATCCATCTTGAGTTAATTTTTGTATCGGTGTAAGGAAGGGATCCATTTTCAGTTTTCTGCATATGGTTAGCCAGTTTTCTCAATACCATTTATTAAATAGGGAATCCTTTCCCCATTTCTTGTTTTTGTCAGGTTTGTCAAAGATCCGATGGTTTTAGATGTGTGGTGTTATTTCTGAGGCCTCTGTTCTGTTCCATTGGTCTATATATCTGTATGATACCAGTACCATGCTGTTTTGGTTACTGTAGCTTTGTAGTATAGTTTGAAGTCAGGTAGCATGATGCCTCCATCTTTGTTCTTTTTGCTTAGGATTGTCTTGACTATGCGGGCTCCTTTTTGGTTCCATATGAACTTTAAAGTAGTATTTTCCAATGCTGTGAAGAAAGTCATTGGTAGCTTGATGGGGATAGCGTTGAATCTATAAATTACTTTGGGCAGTATGACCATTTTCACGATATTGATTCTTCCTATCCATGAGCCTGGAATGTTTTTCCATTTGTTTGTGTCCTCTCTCATTTCCTTGAGCAGTGGTTTGTAATTCTCCTTGAAGAGGCCCTTCAAATCCATTGTAAGTTGTATTACTAGGCATTGTATCCTCTTTGTAGCAGTTGTGAATGGGAGTTCACTCATGATTTGTCTCCCTGTTTGTCTGTTATTGGTGTATAGGAATGCTTGTGAGTTTTGCACCTTGATTTTGTATCCTGAGACTTTGCTGAAGTTGCTTAAGGAGATTTTGGGTTGAGACGATGGGATTTTCTAAATGTACAGTCGTGTTATCTGTAAACAGGGACAATTTGGCTTCCTGTTTTCCTAAATGAATACCCTTTATTTCTTTCTCTTGTCTGATTGCCCTGGCCAGAACTTCCAACACCATGTTGAATAGGAGTGGTGAGAGAGGGCATCGCTGTCTTGTGCCAGTTTTCAAAGGGAATGCTTCCAGTTTTTGCCCATTCAGTATGATATTGGCTGTGGGTTGTCATTGAATAGCTCTTATTATTCTGAGATACGTTCCATCAATATCTAGTTTATTGAGAGTTTTTTTTAGCTTGAAGGGCTGTTGAATTTCATCAAAGCGCTTTACTGCATCTATTGCAATAATCTTGTGGTTTTTTCATTGGTTCTGTTTATGTGATTGATTACGTTTATTGATTTGTATATCTTGAACCAGCCTTGCATCCCAGGGATGAAGCCAACTTGATCATGGTGGATAAGCTATTTGATGTGATGGTGGATTTGGTTTGCCAGGATTTTATTGAGGATTTTCACATTGATGTTCATCAGGGATATTGGCCTGAAATTTTCTTTTTTTTGTTGTGTCTCTGCCAGGTTTCAGTATTAGGATGATGCTGGCCTCACAAAATGAATTAGGGAGGATTCCCTCTTTTTCTATTGTTTGGAATAGTTTCAGAAGGAATGGTACCAGCTTCTCTTTGTACCTCTGGTAGAATTTGGCTGTCATTCCATCTGGTCCTGGACTTTTTTTGGTTGGTAGGCTATTAACTACTGCCTCAATTTCAGAACGTGTTTTTGGTGTATTCAGGGATTCGAATTTTTCCTAGTTTAGTGTTGGGAGGGTGTATGTGTCCAGGAATTTATCAATTTCTTCTAGATTTTCTAGTTTATTTGCATAGAGGTGTTTATAGTACTTTCTGATGGTAGTTTGTATTTCTGTAGGATCAGTGGTGATATCCCTTTTTATCATTTTTTATTGCATCTATTTGATTATTCTCTCTTTTCTTCTTTATTAATTTGTCTATTTATTTTGTTGAGCTTTTCAAAAAACCAGCTCCTGGATTCATTGATTTTTTTGGACGGCTTTTCATGTCTCTATCTCCTTCAATTTTGCTCTGATCTTAGTTATTTCTTGTCTTATGCTAGATTTTCAATTTGTTTGCTCTTGCTTCTCTAGTTCTTTTAATTGTGATGTTGGGGTGTTGATTTTAGATCTTTCCTGTTTTTTCTTGTGGGCATTTAGTGCTATAAATTTCCCTCTACACACTGCTTTAAATATGTCCTGGAGATTCTGGTACGTTGTGTCTTCGTTCTCATTGGTTTCAAAGAAAATATTTAGTTTTCCTTAATTTCTTTTTTTACCCATTAGTCATTCAGCAGCATGTTTTTCAGTTTCCACGTAGTTGTGTGGTTTTGAGTGAGTTTTTAATCCTGAGTTCTAATTTGATTGCACTGTGGTCTGAGAGACTGTTCATTTTGATTTCTGTTCTTTTGCATTTGCTGAGGAGTGTTTAACTTCCAATTATGTGGTCAGTTTTAGAATAAGTGCGATGTGGTGCTGAGTAGAATGTATATTCAGTTGATTTGGGGTGGAGAGGTCTGTAGATGTCTGTTATGTCCGCTTGGTCCGGAGCTGAGTTCATGTCCTGGATATCTTTGTTAATTTTCTGTCTTTTTGATCTGTCTAACATTGACAGTGGAGTGTTAAAGTCTCTCACGATTGTTGTGTGATAGTCTAAGTCTCCTTGTAGGTCTCTAAAAACTTGCTTTATGAACCTAGGTCGTCCTGTATTGGGTGCATATATGTTTAGGATTGATAACTCTTGTTGCATTGATCCCTTTAGCATTATTTAATGCCCTTCTTTGTCTCTTTTGATCTTAGTTGGTTTAAAGTCTGTTTTATCAGAGACTAGGATTGCAACCCCTCCTTTTTTTAGCTTTCCATTTGCTTTGTAAATATTCCTCCATCCCTTTATTTTGAGCCTAGGTGTGTCTTTGCATGCGAGATGGGTCTCGTGAATACAGCACACCAATGGGTCTTGACTCTTTATCCAATTTGCCAGTCTGTGTCTTTTAATTGTGGCATTTAGCTCGTTCACATTAAAGGTTAATATTGTTATGTGTGAATTTGATCCTGTCATTATGATGGTAAGCTGTTTATTTTGCCTGTTAAGGTTTCTGTTGAGAGATCCACTTGTAGTCTGATGGACTTCCCTTTGTGGGTAAGCTGACCTTTCTCTCTGGCTGCCCTTAACATTTTTTCCTTCATTTCCACCTTGGTGAATCTGATGATTATGTTTCTTGGGGTTGCTCTTCTCAAGGAGTACCTTTGTGGTGTTCTCTGTATTTCTTGAATTTGAATGTTGGCCTGCCTTTCCAGGTTGGGGAAGTTCTCCTGGATAATACCCTGATGTGTGTTTTCCATCTTCATTCCATTCTCCCCATCACTTTCAGGTACACCAATGAAACATAGATTTGGTCTTTTCACATAGTCCCATATTTATTGGTGGCTTTGTTTGTTTCTTTTCACTCTTCTCTAATCTTGCTTTCTTACTTTATTTCATTGAGTTGATCTTCAGTGTCCGATATCCTTTCTTTTGCTTAATCGATTCAGCTGTTGATACTTGTGTATGCTTCACGAAGTTCTCGTGCTGTGTTTTTCAGCTCCATCAGGCCATTTATGTTCTTCTCTAGTCTGGTTGTTCTCGTTAACAATTTGTCTTACCTTTTTTCAACGTTCTTAGCTTTCCTGCATTTGGTTAGAACATGCTGCTTTAGCTCGGAGGAGTTTGTTATTCCCCACCTTCTGAAGCCTTCTTCTGTCAATTTGCCAAACTCATTCTCTATACAGTTTTGTTCTCTTGCTGGCCAGGAGTTGTGATCCTTTGGAGGAGAAGAGCCATCTGGTTTCTGGAATTTTCAGCCTTTCTACTCTGGTTTCTCCCCATCTCTGTGGATTTATCTACCTTTGTTCTTTGATGTTGGTGACCTTTGGATGAGCTCTCTGAGTGGATATCCTTTTTGTTGATGTTGATGCTATTGTTTTTTGTTTGTTAGTTTTTCTTCTGTTAGGCCTTTCTGCTGCAGGTCTGCTGGAGTTTGCTGGATGTCCACTCCAGACCCTGTTTGCCTGGGTATCACCAGTGGAGGCTGCAGAACAGCAAAGATTGCTGCCTGTTCCTTCCTCCTGAAGCTTCTTCCCAGAGGGGCATCCACCAGATGCCAGTCAGAGCTCTCCTGTATGAGGTGTCTTTTGACCCCTAATGTGAGGTTTCTTCCAGTGACTCCTCCTTGAGGAGGCAGTCTGTCCCTGGATCAGAGCTCGAATGCTGTGCTGGGAGATCTACTGCTCTTTCCAGAGCTATCAGGCAGGGACGTTTAAGTCTGCTGGAGCTGCACCCACAGCCACCCCTTTTCCCAGGTGCTCTGTCCCAGGGAGATGGAGGTTTTATCTATAGGTTCCTGACTGAGGCTGCTGCCTTTTTTTCAGAGATGTCCTGCCCAGAAAGGAGGAATCTAGAGAGGCAGTCTGGCTACAGTGGCCTTTTTGAGCTGTGGTAGGCTCTGCCCAGTTCAAACCTCCTGGTGGGTTTGTTACACTGTGAGGGTAAAAGCACTTACTCAGGCCTTAGCAATGGCGGACGTCCGTCCGCCCACCAAGCTTGAGTTTCCCAGGTCCACCTCAGACTGCTGTAATAGCAGTGAGAATTTCAAGCCAGTGGATCTTAGCTTGCTAGCCTCTGTAGGGGTGGGACCCACCAAACCAGATCACTTGGCTCCCTGGCTTCATCCCCCTTTCCAGGAGAGTGAACAGTTCTTTTTCACTGGCATTCTAGGTGCCATTGGGGTATGAAAAAAAACACGCACACAAAAAAAACTCCTGCAGCTGGCTTTGTGTCTGCCCAAACAGCCACCCAGTTTTATGCTTGAAACCCAGGGCCTAGGTGGCGCAGGCATCGAATCTCCTGGTCTGCAGGTTGTTAAGACCATCAGAAAAGTGCAGTATCTGAACCGGAGTGCACCGTTCCTCTGGGTACAGCCTCTCACATCTTCCCTTAGCTGGGAGAGGGAGATCCCCTGACCCCTTGTGCTTCCCAGGTGAGGCGATGCCCCATCCTGCATCTGCTCAACCTCCGTGGGCTGCGCCCACTATCCATCTAGTCCCAATGAGATGAATCAGGTACCTCAGTTGGAAATGCAGAAATCTTTTGCCTTTTGTGTCGATCTCGCTGGGAGCTGCAGACCGGAACTGTTCCTATTCGGCCATCTTGTCAACAAATCATCAGTAATTCTTTTGACACATGAGTATGGGATGTTTTTCCATTTGTTTATGTCCTGTTCAATTTTCTTTCATCAGTGTTTTGTAGTTCTCCTAATAAGATCATTCAGCTCCTTGGTTAAAAAATATTCCTGTGTATTTGAGCACTGTGGTTCATGCCTGTAATTTCAGCACTTTGAGAGACTGAGGTGGGTGGATCACCACTCCTGGGTGATCACCAGGAGTTTAAGACCAGCCTGGCCAACATGGTGAAACACCATCTATACTAAAAATACAAAAATTAGCCTGGTGTGCTGGTGCATGTCTGTAATCCCACCTACTTGGGAGGCTGAGGCCTGAGAATTGCTTGAACCTGGGAGGGAGAGGTTGCAGTGAGCCGAGATTGTGCCACTGCACTCCAGCCTGGATGACAGAATGAGACTCTGTCTCAAAAACAAACAAAAAATTTCTGTGTATTGTATTTTTCTTGTAGCCATTGTAAATGGGATTGTTTTCTTGATTTTGTTCTCAACTAGATTGTTACTGGTGTAAGAAATGCTACTGACTTTTTATTTTGATTTTGTGTTTTGCAACTTTACTACATTCATCTATTAAGTATGAGAGTTTTTCATGAATCTTTAGCTTTTCCTAGATATATTATATCTTAAGCAAACAGCAATAATTTTCCTTTCTCTTTTCCAATTTAGAAGCCTTTTATCTCTTGCCTGATGGCTGTGGCTAGGACTTCCAGTACTCTGTTAAATAGGAGTAGTGAAAATGGGCATCCTTGTCTTGTCCAAGGTTTTAGAGGAAATATTTTCAACTTTTCCCTGTTGAGTATGATGTTGGCTGTGGGCTTGTCATATATGGCATTTATTGTTATGATGCATATTTCTTCTATGCCCACTTTGTTGAGAGTTTGTATCATGAAGGGGTACTGAATTTTGTCAAATGCTATTTCTCAGGCTATTGATTTGAGCATATAGTTTTTCTCCTTCATTCTTTTTATTTGATGAATCACATTTATTGACTTGTGTATTTTGAACCACTCTTACATCTCTTGAATAAAACACACTTGATTGTGGTGTATTATCTTTTTAATATGCTGTTGGACTCTGTTTCCTAGTATTTTATTTACGATTTTTGTGTCTGTGTTCATCAGGGATATTGGTCTTTAGTTTTCTTTATTTTTGAGTCCTTGTTTGGTTTTAGTTTTGGGATGATACTGGAGAATGAGTTAGGGAGAATTCCCTTCCCCCGTTCCAACTTTTTGGAACAGTTTTACAAGAATTGGTATTAGTTCTTTGTATGTTTGGCAGAATTCAGGTGTGAATCCATCTGGTCCTACGTCTTTTGGGGTAGGATTTTGTTACTGATTTAATCTCACTACCCGTTATTGGTCTGTTCAAGCTATTTCTTCTTTGTTCAATCTTTGGAGGCTATGTATTAGTCCATTCTTACATTGCTACACAGAAATACCTGCGACTGGGTAATTTATAAAGAAAAGAGGTTTAATAGGCTTATGGTTCTGCAGGCTGTGCTGGAAGCATGATGCTAGTAGCATCTGGGGAGGCCTTGAGAAATGAACAATCATGGCAAAAGGTGAAGGGGGAGCAAACCCATCACATGGCCAGAGCAGGAACAAGAGAGAGAAGGGGGAGGTGCTACACACTTTTAAACCACCAGATCTCGAGAGAATTCACTATTGTGAGGGCAATACCAAGAGGGATGGTGCTAAATCATTCATGAGAAACCTGCCTCTATGATCCAACCACCTCCCATCAGGCCCCACCTCTAACATTGGATATTACATTTCAATATGAGATTTGGATTGGAACATAGATCCAAACTATATCAGGTTATATGTCTCCAGGAATTTATCTATTTTCTCCAAGTTTTCTAGTTTATGAACATATAGTTGTTCATAATAGTCTCTGATAATCTTTTGAATTTTTCTCATATCATTTGTAACATCTCCATTTTGATTTCTTATTTTATTGGGATCTTCTGGTTAGTTTTGCTAGCAGTTGATCAATTTTGTTTATCTTTTTAAAGAACTAGTTTTTTGTTTAATTAATTTTTTTAATTTTTATTTTTGGTCTCTATTTCATTTAGTTTTGCTCTGATCCCTGTTACTTCTTTACTTCTGCCAATTTTGTGTTTGGTTTGTTCTTGCTTTTCTTGTTCCTTTAGGTGTGTTGTTAGATTGTTAATTTACAATCTTTCTACTTTTTCGATGTAGGTATTTGTTGCTGCAAACTTCCTTCTTAGCACTGGTTTTGCTGTGTCCTGCAGGTTTTTGTTTGTTGTGTTTCCAATTTCATTTGTTTCATAAAATTTTTAAATTCTCTTCTTAATTTTTTCATTGATCCAAAGGTCATTCAGGAGCATATTGTTTAATTTTTCTGTATTTATATAGTTTCCAGAGTTTTTCTTGATATTGATTTCTTGGTATTGGTTTTATTCTGCTGTGGTCTGAGAAGATACTTGATGTCACTTGATTTTTAAAAATTTGTGGAGGCTTGTTTTGTGGCATAACATGTGGTCTATATTGGAGAATATCCCGTGTGTTGATGAGAAGAATATTTATTATGCAGTTGTTGGATAGAATATTCTGTAAATGTGTGTTAGGTACATTTTGTCTGAAGTCCAATTTAAGTCCGATGTTTGTTGATTTTGTATCTCAGTGATCTGTCTAATGCTGTGAGTGGGATGTTGACGTCCCCTATTATTATTGTTTTTCTGTGTATCTCTCTTTAGGTCTAGTAATATATGAATTTGGGTACTCAAATGTTGGATGCATGTATGTTTAGAATTGTTATATCCTCTCATAGAACTGATACCTTTAATACTTTTGTGTTTTCCTGATGGGGTTGCCCTGTCTCTTCCAAGTTTATGATTCCTTTGAATATTTCTTATAGAACTGGTCTAGTTTTGACAAATTGTTTTAGTGTTCTGTTGTCTGGGAAAGAAGATTATTTCTACTTCATTTATGGAGTTTGATATTTCTGGATATAGAACTTGGCTGATAATGACTTCCTTTATTATTTTTTACATTTTTATTTTAAAGTATGTTTTATCTGATACAAATATAGCTACCTCTGCTTGCTTTGGATTTTCATTGACCCATAATATCAATCAATGTCTTTTTCCACCCCTTTACTTTTAGTCTGTGTGTCTTTGCAGATAAGGTGGGTTTCTTGTAAGTAGCGTATAGCTGACTTTTTTTTTTTTTTTTGAGGCGGAGTCTCGCTCTGTGCCCCAGGCTGGAGTGCAGTGGCGCAATCTCGGCTCACTGCAAGCTCCGCCTCCCGGGTTCACGCCATTCTCCTACCTCAGCCTCCCGAGTAGCTGGGACTACAGGCGCCCGCCACTGCGCCCGGCTAATTTTTTTTCTATTTTTTAGTAGAGACGGGGTTTCACCATGGTCTCGATCTCCTGACCTTGTGATCCGCCCGCCTCGGCCTCCCAAAGTGCTGGGATTACAGGCGTGAGCCACCGCGCCCGGCCTTGACTTTTTCTTTTTTTTTGAGATGGAGTCTCACGCTGTTGCTAGGCTGGAGTGCAGTGGTGCAATCTCAGCTCACTGCAGGCTCCGTCTTCCAGGTTCAAGCAATACCCCTGCCTCAGTCTCCCGAGTAGCAGTGACTACAGGTGCACGCCACCACGCACAGCTAATTTTTGTACTTTTAGTAGAGACGGGGTTTCACCATGTTGGCCAGAATGGTCTTGATCTCTTGACCTCATGATCCACCTGCCTCAGCCTCCCAAAGTGCTGGGATTACAGGCGTGAGCCATCACGCCTGCCCTATAGTTGATTTTTTAATTCATTCAGCCAATGTATATTTTTCAGTAGAACTTTTAATCCATTTACATTTGAGGTGGTATTTGAGATTTTGTTCCTGTCATATTGTTTTTTTCATCATTTTGTAAACTTTTGGGTTTTTTTGTCTGTCTTTATGGTTTGTTGGAATTCTGTAGTGGTTTCATTTGCTGCTTTTCCTTGTTTGTATGATATATTTACTAGTGTATTTTATATTTTTGTGTATTTTCACAGTGATAAATATTGTCCTATTTCTTCCAAGTTTAGGACTCCTTTGAGCATTTCCTGTAGGACTGGTCTAGTTTTCATGAATTCCCTCAGTATTTGATTGTGTGGGAAAGACTATTTCTCCTTTACTTATGAAGCTTAATACTACCTGGATATACAATTCATGGCTGATAGTTGTTTTCTTTCACACCTTGATTGTGTCATCCCATTTTTTTCTGCCTTGTAAGGTTTCTGCTGAGTAGTCTGCTGTTGGTTTGATGGACTTTCCTTTATAGATGACACTTTTCTCTTGATTTTAGAATTTGTTCTTTCACTTTGACATTAGACACTCATTATAATATGCTGTATTGAAGTCCCTTTTACACTGTATTTGCCTGCAGATCATGGAGCCTCCTGTATCTATTATGTCTATATCTCTTGCTAGCCTTGGGCCACCCAGCTGCCCAAGAGCTCATGAGCCCACTCACTTGCCCAGTACGCTACTACCAAAACTGGTATCCAAGACAGCCACCCAGAGCCCCAATAATCAGCCTGCATAGAACTGCCAACACATGTGCCAGCACATGCTGCCCTATATATAGACCTACTTAGACAACCACTGCTACCACTGAAACCTGGAGAAGGACTTATCAAGCATTGCAGTCCCTGGCAAAATTTCACCACATCTTCCATCAAAACTCACACCCTACCTAACACACAAAGGAATCCACAGATACCAATAACAATGTTTACAGCCAAGATTGTTGGGAGTTTTTAATGTATTATTTTGTCAGAGATTTTTGATGTTTCTGTCCCTTTGAGAATACCAGTAATTCGTAAGTTCAATTGCTTTATGTAGTCCAAAAACACTTAGAAAGCTTTGTTCATTTTTTCTTATTTTTAAAATTTTCATCAGACTGCACTGTTTGAAAAGGCCTGTCTTCATGTTCTGAAATCTTTTCTTCTGCTTAGCCAGGTCTATTATTGGAGCTTCCATGTATTTTATATCTCCTTCAGTGAATTTTTTAGTTCCAGAATTTTTTAAAAGACATCTGTCACCTTGGTAAATTTCTCATTCGTATCCTGAATTGATTTTCTGATTTCTTTGTATTAGTTTTCAGATTTCTCTTGCATCTCATTGAACTTAATTTAATTGGTTCTGCTCTATTGTTGGAGAATTATTGTGTTCCTTTGATAGTGTCATATTGCTGTGCATTTTCATGTTTCTTGTGTTTTTATGTTCATTCCAGTACATCTGGAACAACAATTGCTTTTCTTTTTTTAATTTAACTTTTGTTGGGAGTAGACTTTGCTGCTGTATATGTGACTTTGATGTTGGTTAGGGAGGGCCACTTGTTTTTATTTCTGGGTGTGTGCATTGGTGAATATTTTATGATTTTCTTGGCTGTAAATATTGTTATTGGTATCTGTGGATTCCTTTGTGTGTTAGGTAGGGTGTGGGTTTTGATGGAGGATATGGTGAAATTTTGACAGGGACTGGAATGCTTGATAGGTCCTTCTTCAGGTTTCAGTGGTAGCAGTGGTTGTCTAAGTAGGTCTATATATGAGGCAGTGTGTGCTGGCACATGTGTTGGCAGTTCTATGCAGACTGATTATTGGGGCTCTGGGTGGCTGTCTTGGATACCAGTTTTGGTAGCAGTGTACTGGGCAAGTGAATGGGCTCATGAGCTCTTGGGCAGCTGGGTGGCCTCAGTGATGGTGGTTGCAGTGGTGGTGAGATCCTCTCCCCAGTGCGCTTGTGTTGGGAGTGATTGTAATTGGCGTGTGGGCTGACCTCCAGGCCATATGACACTTGCAGGTAGAAACCAACTGAGGTAGTAATGGCAGGGTTTTTATGCCAAACACTGTCTCCTTGGAGAAGTACGTGGGTGTCTCAGGCAGTGGGCTGGACTGTGGAACCTCCGGAAGCCCAGATCGTGCATTGTGTCTCAGAGAGTAGGGCAAAGCTGGGTATATCTGGATTGGGAAAGCCTGGACTTGTCCTATGAAATGCTTGCATGAGGGGTGACAACACCTTTGCTAAAGTACTGCCGTGATGGGAGAGTGGGGCTACTGGTCCCAGTGGTTGCAGCCTTGGCTGGCAAGTTGGGAATCTGTGTCCCTCTCATGTTCCAGTCCTGGTGGGGCTTCCTTCCCTATCCCCGCTCTTGCAGCTGATCCTGTAGTTTAGTCAGACTGGGCAGTTCTCACTTATCTCATAACTCAGCCCTGCCCACGTCAGGTCCAGACTGCTTTGACGGTTCTTATTCTGCTCACATCTTGGGGATTGCCTAGCTCCCAAGCTGGGAGCTGGAGTTTATGTCATGCTTGCTTTTCAGTCCTGGTTGTAGAATCCCATTTCCTACACAGGCCCCAGTTCAGCAAAGCACAGGCTGAGTTACTCTAATGCTCAGGACTGGTGCCATAGGTTCCCAGGTCACACAATGTGTTAAGCCCTAGGATTGAGAATGGCATCTTACTGTAGCTGCTCAGGGAAGGCATGGAATCCAGGGTGTGTTATTTCCCTGTAGCAGTTCCTTTATACAGTCACCTGATTGCTTCCCAAGTCAAATTCAAGGTTTGGAAGGGTCGAGATACACTCCCATGGCCTGGATTATACAATTGATTCTCCAGTAGGAAAGTGGACCACAGAAAGACACTCAGTTGCCTTCTCCCACGTTGCAGACTCCCTTTTGGTTGCCAGCCTGTCCCGTCTACATTAGCTGTTTGTTCTCCTCCTCTCTTGATTTTGGAGTTTCTATTTGCTTTTCTGTTGAACGCCTGTATTCTCTCTTGGAACCCTTACATTATAAGCATGACTTTAACACTTTATCTTAACCTCTTTGGAGACTTGAGACTGAAATGTCACTATAACTTATTAGAATTTGTATTCTTTCCTCTTGAATCCATGTTGACTGTTAGCAATGTTCTTCTAACAGAGTTTTCTGTTTGATTTTGTTGTTATAATACCTGTGTGTTCATAACATCTATTAAATCATGAATTCTTTTCAGACAGAAATTGAATGCTATGTTTAATTTTATTCCTAAAATTCTGTTCAGAGCTCTTTTACCTATATTTCTACCATACTAAATGTAAAAACTGACATGTCAAATGTTTTTGATGTCAATATTTCTTTTTTGGGAGATACCTAAAGGAAACAACTTGAGTTCTTTTACATATATTTTCTAAAATATTTTTACAAATAAGATTATGAGACATATATGTAAGTCATATTTTAAGCACTTCTGAGTATCTTGCTCTTTAAAGCATGCATTTATTGACTCCTTTTCTTAAAATGCACTTATGGTTTTGTTAGGGAGTTTTAAAATATAAATTTAACAGTTGTATCTAGTTTGAATGTTTAAAATGTGTTTAATGTGATTTTCTTCTGTTAAGAATGTTCTTTACTTCGCCGAGTACATGGCAGATTTTTCCATAATATAAACTATTATATAGTGAAACTTTGTATTTTATTCTTACAGATTCTTGAGAAGTCTACATTAAAAAAATGGATAGACAATAGTCCTAAGATAATAATGTTCCTGTAACATTAAAAAATCCCCATTAAGCCATTGTAAGATTTACTTTATTGTTAACAACTAGTTGTTTCATTAATTATTGAATACCTATCTTTTATATGGAGTATAAGAAATTAGAAATTGTTACTTTAAAAACATGTTCTCTTGTTTTATTATTTTCTTTAATTTGATTTCATTTCTTTTGGCATTCTATGGATGGTCGAATGGCTTCATCCTAAAGAGGACAGAAAAAGCATACTTTATGTAGCTAAAGCTTGAAGCACAATATGTAACTGTGAATACATATCTGAGAGCTTCTTCAAGATTTAAATGCTTCTGAACATTATTGTCTTTGTTTATCGCAAGGGTATTTTGTTATAATTATGTTCACATACAATTCAAATTTCTGCTGTTTTTGTTACTTTAGCGTCGGTGTGTTATGTAAAAGGCATAGTTTTTCTGTATGCTTAAATTAACTGACTATATGTGGTTGTGAACTTTAAATGCTGCTATGTATACTCTTCACTACTTTTTACTGAAATGTTTTTCTGCAGTAAAATGCAGAGATTTTAAGTGTTCAGTTTGATGGGTTTCAGAAGTTATATACACACATTTAATTATGATACATAACAAAGTATAGAAAATCTTCATCAGCAGGAAAGTGCCCAGTTTTAGTCAATTCCTTTCAACATCATCCTCACTTTTTTCTTTCTGTCACCACAGATTAGTTTTGTCTGCTCTTGGATTTAATGTAATGAACTCATATAATATGTATTTGACTGTCACTCAAAATAATTTTTTCGATTCATTCATATTATTACATTTATTAGTAATTCTTTTATTGCTAAGTGTCATTCCATTATATGAAAATACCACAATTTGTTTATCCGTATTTCTGTTCATGTATGTTTGGGTTGTTTACTGTTTCTGGCTAATATGAATAAGATTGCTATGAATGTTTGTGTTCCAATCATTTTATGGATATTATGTTTTTTTCCCTTGGGTAAATATCTAGTGATGGGGATTGCTGACCCCTCGAGCCAAAAAGTTTGAGACTTTCTATTTGAGTTTTAGTCTCCCCATGCTACATGGATTGGGAAAAGTCATATATATGTGAATCTCACCTTGAGTAGTTTCCTTTAAGAGTCAAATTTCCTTTAACTTTTGCCTAACTTTAGTCATTCTTTTTTTGTTGTTTTTGAGATGGGGTCTCGCTCTGTTGCCCAGGCTGGAGTGTGCAGTGGCACAATTTCGGCTCACTGCAACCTCTACCTCCTGGGTTCAAGCGATTCTGTGTCTCAGCCTCCTGAGTAGTTGGGATTACAGGCATGCACCACCATGCCTGGCTAATTTTTTTGTATTTTAGTAGAGGTGGGGTTTCGCCATGTTGGCCAGGCTGGTCTTGACCTCCTGAACTTAAGTGATCTGCCTGCCTTGGCCTCCCAAAGTGCTGGGATTACAGGTGTGAGCCACCACACCCAGCCTGATTTTAGTCATTCTTAATGCATTCAAATTGTTGTTTTAAAAAAGCATTTTGTATAGAGATTATACATTTTTATCTTCAAGGAGGATATAAGCTATTTCCCAACCATTACTAGACTAAGAACTCCAAAAGTGATTTTTTAAAAATGTGTCTTATTTTATCCACCCCATTCCATTTCCATTTTAGGGTTTCCATGTTACTAATTGTAGAAATTGGAGTTCTTACAATTGTCTTTAAGGACTGCATGATCTGTTGTCTCCTCAGCCCACAACCTACATTGTTGACCATCTCCTTTTAACATCCTCTATCTGGCTTATTGAATACCTCTAATCTCCTTACTTCAAAAGTTCTACTGGATGTTCATCGGGCTGGCTTGCTTCCTTTCTCCAGGTGTTTGTTTAAATGCAACATTTATCAGTGAATCTTTCCCTGATAGTGCCACCTCCTCTGTGGCATTTTATTATCTTATTTTTCTCCATAATATTTTTTTTTTTGTGGCCCACTATATATTTTGCTTATTTACTTTTTTGTCTGTCTCTACCACCAGGATATAAACTCCTCAAGGGCAGGAATTTTTGTCTGTTTGTTTACTGCTGTTATTTTCACTATTTTTGGTCTTTGGGAGATAGTAGAGTGTCAATAAATATTTGTTCAATGAGTACATGCACAATATCCCTGCCTTACAAACTGTGCTATTTTTAAGTTCACTTTATTCAGTTTTCTTATGAAGAGGGGTATTTTTGTTTATTGATAGAGAAAAGGACAATTAAAGGAGGAGACTATGAACTGCATTTTGTATTTCCTAATATTCTTTTGTGTTTTCATTTTTGATTGTACTTTAAGCCTTTTTGTGGTTAATTTATTTTATGGCTCTTGAATTTTGCTAGAGTACTAGATTCTAGTCATTTAAAAAATTTTCTCTTTAAAAGTGAAAATATAGAAAGAATTGCTTTAGCTTGAAACAGATGGAAATTCTCCAGAAAAAAAAAGTGATGCACTTAGCTGTTGATGCAGAAATCAATCTAAAAAACTTTAGATCTAAGAAACTCTTAATCATTCTTATTTGAAACAGAATGTATTTCTCCGCTTCATAAGTAATTGGCTGAAACCAGAACCATTAACAAATTGAATAAAGATTTCGTTAATGCCAGGGAACTGTGCTGTTAGCAAAATTACTCTTATTATGTCACAGTATTCAAAGGTGTGCATTTGTTAAATAGAATTGATGTACTTTTTCAGAGTGTTGCCAATTGTGAGAACATTTGTTGAATGACATCTCAGTGTCCTCAAACTTGTGCTATTATCTTTGTATATTCTTGGTATGCAGAGGTGACAAACAATTTGAAAAAAAAAAATACATTGATGGTTCCCCTCAATTTCTTCCATCTTGAATGTGAAGGCCAGTCTTATGATTTGGTACTTTGGTCAATTGATATAGTTAAGTTCCTTGTCACCCTAACAGTGGGACTAGGCTGACTTTTGTGGTGTCTAAACTTAAGGATATTGGTTCGGGAATATCCGTGAATTGTGTTTGTAATAAAGTGTTTGCACTTCTTATTATGATTTGATGTAGCAGCCAAATTAAAAGTACAGAGTGCCAAAATGAATGTGTTGGCTTAGTCACTGTTGGAGTTTTGCAGGGGGCAACAGATTCCTGAGGTCTTCTGGAGGCTGCCTAATCTCTGTTGGAGATTTGTGCAATATGTCTTATGAAAGTAGGCAGTCACTTGGGTGTAAGATATGGTAATAGATTCACATCTGTGTAATATAGGTTATATATTGTATATCAGTCATCTCTGATATCCTGGCCCTGGCATCTTATTGTTTTATTTTTTTCCAGAGACAGCGTTTTGCTCAGTTACTCAGGCTGGAGTGTGTGGTGGCTTGTGGTGTGATCATAGCTCACTGTAGCCTTAAACTCCTGGGCTCAAGGGATCCTCTTGCCTTGGCTTCTCAAGTAACCAGGACTACAGGTGTATGCTATCACGCCTAGATAATTTTTAAAAAACATTTTCACAGAGAGAGTGTCTTGCCATTTTGCCCAAGCTGGTCTTGAACTCTTGGCCTCAAGCAATTGGTCCTCCTGCCTCAGCCTCCCAAAGTGCTAGGATTACAGGTGTGAGTCACTATGCCTGCCTTGTATCTTTAAAAAATAATGTTCTAAAATTATAATTTGCATGGTATACACTGTATTCTTTTGAATTGTATGGTTCCATGAATTTTGATTGATGTATGTCCATGAGATCACCATGGTAATCAAGATACAGGGCATTATGTTTATAGTGGCACGATTTGCAATTGCAATGAATGGAACCAACCTAAGTGCCCAACAAGTGAATAAAGAAAATACGGTATATATACACTATGGAGAACTACTCAGCCATAAAAAAGGAATGAAGTAGCATTTTTTGCAACAACTTGGGTGGAACTGGAGGCCATTATTCTAGATGAAGTAATTCAGGAATGGAAAACCAAGTATCTTATATTCTCCCTTATTGGGAGCTAAGCTATGAGGTTATGAGGGCATGAGAATGATATAATGGACTTTGGGGATTTGGGGGGCAAGATTGGGAGGAGGATGAGGGATAAAAGACTACACATTGGATACAGTGCACACTGCTTGGGTGACGGTTGCACTAAAATCTCAGAAATTACTGCTAAAGAACTTATCCATATAAACAAATACCACCTGTACCCCCAAACGATTGAAATAAAATTTAAAAATTTTTTTTTAAAAGATACAGATTATTTTCATTACCCTCAAAAGTTTCATTTTCCTTTGCAGTCTGTTCCTGCCCTAATCTGGCCCAAAGCAACCCCAGATCTACATTCTGTCACTATAGATGGCATTCTCTAGTATTTTATGTAAATAGACTTACAGATATACTTTTTGTATGTGTCTGGCTTCGTTCACTGATTATAATGATTTTGAGACTGATCCATTTTGTTACTTGTCTTAGTACTTTGTTCTTTTTTTATTACAGAGTAGTATTCTACCATATGGATATATCTGCTTATCCGTTCACCTGTTTGTGGATATCTGGGCTATTTCTAGGTTTTGGCTATTATGAATAAACCTAATTAATGTTTATCTGTGATTAACATTTACGTATATGTTTTGTATGTTTTTGTATATGTTTTGTATATGTTTATGTATATGTTTTTGTATGGGCCCTTATTTTCTTTTTTAAAATTATACTTTAAGTTCTAGGGTACATGTGCACAACATGCAGGCTTGTTACATAGATATATGTGTGCCATGTTGGTGTGCTGCACCCATTAACTCATCATTTACATTAGATATTTCTCCTAATGCTATCTCTCCCCCTGGCCCCCACCCGACAACAGGACCCCGTGTGTGATGTTCCCCGCCCTGTGTCCAAGTGTTCTCATTGTTCAGTTCCCACCTATGAGTGATAACATATGGTGTTTGATTTTCTGTCCTTGTGGTAGTTTGTTGAGAATGATAGTTTCTGACTTCATCTATGCTCCTGCAAAGGACATGAACTCATCCTTTTTTATGGCTGCATAGTATTCCATGGTGTATATCTGCCACATTTTCTTAATCCGGTCTATCATTGATGGACATTTGGGTTGGTTCCAAGTTTTTGCTATTGTGAATAGTGCCGCAATAATCATACATGTGCATGTGTCTTTATAGTAGCATGATTATAATCCTTTGGGTATATACACAATAATGGAATGGCTGGATCAAATGGTATTTCTAGTTCTAGATCCTTGAAGAATCGCCACACTGTCTTCCACAATGGTTGAACTGGTTTACACTCCCACCAACAGTGTAATAGTGTTCCGGTTTCTCCACATCCTCTCCAGCATCTTTTTTTTTCCTGACTTTTTAACGATCACCATTCTAACTAGTGTGAGATGGTATCATTGTGGTTTTGATTTGCATTTTGCTGAAGACCTGTGATGATGAACATTTTTTCATGTGTCTGTTGACTGCATAGATGTCTTCCCTTGAGGAGCGTCTGTTCATATCCTTTGCCTACTCTTTGATGGTTTTTTTTTTTTTTTTTTTTTTGTAAATTTGTTTGAGTTCTTTGTAGATTCTGGATATTAGCCCTTTGTCAGATGGGTAGATTGCACAAATTTTCTTCCATTCTGTAGGTTGCCTGTTCACTCTGCTGGTAGTTTCTTTTCCTGTGCAGAAGTTCTTTACTTTAATTAGATTCCATTTGTCTACTTTGGCTTTTGTTGCCACTGCTTTTGTTGCTTTAGTCATGAAGTCCTTGTCCATGTCTGTGTCCTGAATGGTATTGCCTAGGTTTTCTTCTAGGGTTTTTATGGTTTTAGGTCTAATATTTCGGTCTTTAATCCATCTTGAATTATTTTTTGTATAAGGTGTAAGGAAGGGATCCAGTCTTAGCTTTCTACATATGGCTAGCCAGTTTTCCCAGCACCGTTTATTAAACAGGGAATCCTTTCCCTATTTCTTGTTTTTGTTGGGTTTGTCAAAGATCAGATGGTTTTAGATATGTGGTGTTATTTCTGAGGCCTCTGTTCTGTTCCATTGGTCTATATCTCTGTTTTGGTACCAGTACCATGCTGTTTTGGTTACTGTAGCCTTGTAGTATAGTTTGAAGTCAGGTAGCATGATACTTCCAGCTTTGTTCTTTTGACTTAGGATTGTCTTGACTATGCGGGCTCCCTTTTGGTTCCATATGAACTTTAAAGTAGTATTTTCCAATTTTGTAAAGAAAGTCATTGGTAGCTTGATGAGGATGGCATTGAATGTATAAATTACCTTGGGCAGTATGGCCATTTTCACAATATTGATTGTTCCTATACATGAGCATGGCATGTTCTTCTATTTGTTTGTGTCCTCTTTTATTTCATTGAGTAGTGGTTTGTAGTTCTCCTTGAAGAGGTTCTTCACATCCCTTGTAAGTTGGATTCCTTGGTATTTTATTCTCTTTGTAGCAATTGTGAATGGGAGTTCACTCATGATTTGTCTCTCTTTTTGTCTGTTACTGGTGTATAGGAATGCTTGTGATTTTTGCACATTGATTTTGTATCCCGAGACTTTGCTCAAGTTGCTTATCAGCTTAAGCAGATTTTGAGCTGAGACAAGTGGGTTTTCTAAATATACGATCATATCATCTGCAAACAGGGACAATTTGACTTCCTCTTTTCCTAATTGAATATGCTTTATTTCTTTCTCTTGCCTGATTGCCCTGGCCAGAACTTCCAATGCTGTGTTGAATAGGAGTGGTGAGAGAGGGCATCCCTGTCTTGTACCAGTTTTCAAAGGGAATGCTTCCAATTTTTGCCCATTCAGTATGATATTGTCATAAATAGCTCTTATTATTTAGAGATACTTTCCATCAATACCTAGTTTAGTGAGAGTTTTTAGCATGAAGCGCTGTTGAATTTTGTCAAAGGCCTTTTCTGCATCTGCTGAGATAATTGTGGTTTCTGTCGTTGGTTCTGTTTATGTGATGGATTACGTTTATTGATTTGTGTATGTTGAACCAGCCTTGCATCCCAGGGATGAAGCCGACTTAATCGTGGCGGATAACTTTTTTGATGGTGAATTCGGCCTGCCAGAATTTTATTGAGAATTTTTGCATCGATGTTCGTCACGGACATTGATCTAAAATTCTCTATTTTTGTTGTGTCTGTGCCAGGCTTTGATATCAGGATGATGTTGGCCTCATAAAATGAGTTAGGGAGGATTCCATCTTTTTCTGTTGTTTGGAATAGTTTCGGAAGGAATGGTACCAGCTGCTCTTTGTACCTCTGGTAGATTTCAGCTATTAATCCGTCTGTTCCTTTTTTGGTTGGTAGGCTGTTAATTATTGCCTGAAGTTCAGAACCTGTTATTGGTCTATTCAGAGATTCAGCTTCTTTCTGGTGTAGTCTTGGGAGGGTGTATGTGTCCAGGAATGTATCCATTTCTTCTAGATTGTCTAGTTTATTTGCATAGAGGTGTTTATAGTATTCTCTGATGGTAGTTTGTATTTCTGTGGGATCAGTGGTGATATCCCCTAGAGGTGTTTATAGTACTCTGATGGTAGTTTGTATTTCTGTGGGATCACTGGTGATATCCCCTAGAGGTGTTTGTAGTACTCTGATGGTAGTTTGTATTTCTGTGGGATCAGTGGTGATATCCCCTTTATCATTTTTTTCTGTGTCTATTTGATTCTTCTCTCTTTTCTTCTGTATTAGTCTTGCTAGCAGTCTATCAATTTTGTTCATCTTTTCAAAAAACCGGTTTCTGGATTCATTGATTTTTTTTTGAAGGGTTTTTTCTGTCTCTGTCTCCTTCAGTTCTGCTCTGATCTTAGTTATTTCTTGCCTTCTGCTAGCTTTTGAATTTGTTTGCTCTTGCTTCTCTAGTTCTTTTAATTGTGATGTTAGGGTTTTGATTTTAGATCTTTCCTGCTTTCTCTTGTGGGCATTTAGTGCTATAAGTTTCCTTCTACATACTGCTTTAATTGTGTCCCAGAGATTCTAGTACGTTGTGTCTTTGTTCTCATTAGTTTCAAAGAACATCTTTATTTCTTCCTTCATTTCGTTTTTTACCCAATAGTCATTCAGGACCAGGTTGTTCAGTTTCCATGTAGTTGTGCAGTTTTGAGTGAGTTTCTTAATCCTGAGTTCTAGTTTGATTGCACTGTAGTCTGAGAGACAGTTTTTGTGATTTCTGTTCTTTTCCATTTGCTAAGGAGTGCTTTACTTCCAACTATGTGGTCAGTTTTGGAATAAGTGCGATGTGGCGCTGAGAAGAATGTGTATTCAGTTGATTTGGGGTAGAGAGTTCTGTAGATATGTCTGTTAAGTCCGCTGGTGCAGAGCTGACTTCAAGTCCTGGATATTGTTCTTAACTTTTGTCTCGTTGATCCGTCTGATATTAATAGTGGGGTGTTAAAGTCTCCCATTATTGTTATGTGGGAGTCTTAAGTCTCTTTGTAGGTCTCTAAGGACTTGCTTTATGAATCTGGGTGCTCCTGTATAGGGTATGTATATATATTTAGGATAGTTAGCTCTTCTTGTTGAATTGATCCCTTTACTATTATGTAATGGCCTTCTTAGTCTCTTTTGATCTTTGTTGGTATAAAATCTGTTTTATCAGAGACTAGGATTGCAACCCCTCCTTATTTTTGTTTTTCATTTGCTTGGTAGACCTTCCTCCATCCCTTTATTTTGAGCCTATGTGTGTCTCTGCATGTCAGATGGTTCTCCTGAATATAGCTCACTGTTGGATCTTGACTCTTTATCCAATTTGCCAGTCTGTGTCTTTTAATTGGGGCATTTAGCGCATTTACTTTTAAGATTAATATTGTTATGTGTGAATTTGATCCTGTCATTATGATGTTACCTGGTTATTTTGCCCGTTAGTTGATGCAGTTTCTTCCTAGCATGGATGGTCTTTACATTTTGACATGTTTTTGCAATGACTGGTACTGGTTGTACCTTTCCATGTTCAGTGCTTCCTTCAGGAGCTCTTGTAAGGCAGGCCTGGTGGTGACATAATCTCTCAGCATTTGCTTGTCTGTAAAGGATTTTATTTCTCCTTCACTTCTGAAGCTTAGTTTGACTGGATATGAAATTCTGGGTTGAAAATTCTTTTCTTTAAGAATGTTGAATATCGGTCTCCACTCTCTTCTGGCTTCTAGAGTTTCTGCTGAGAGATCTGCTGTTAGTCTGTTGGACTTCCCTTTGTGGGTAACCCGACCTTTCTCTCTGACTGCCCTTAACATGTTTTCCTTCACTTTGACCTTGGTAAATTTGACAGTTATGTGTCTTGGGGTTGCTCTTCTTTAGGAGTATCTTTGTGGTGTTTGCTGTATTTCCTGAATTTGAATGTTGGCCTGCCTTGCCAGGTTGGAAAAGTTCTTCTGGATAATATCCTGAAGAGTGTTTTCCAACTTGGTTCCATTCTCCCCATCACTTTCAGGTACACCAATCAAATGTAGATTTGGTCTGTTCACATAGTCCTATATTTCTTGGAAGCTTTGTTTGTTTGTTTTTACTTTTTTTCTCTAAACTTCTCTTCTAGCTTTGTATCATTAATTTGATCTTCAATCACTGATACTCTTTCTTCCACTTGATTGAATTGGCTATTGAATGTTGTGCACATGTCACGTGGTTCTTGTGCCATGGTTTTTAGCTCCATCAGGTCATTTAAGGTCTACACTGTTTATTCTAGTTAGCCATTCATCTAATCTTTTCTCAAGGTTTTTAGCTTCCTTGCAATGGGTGTGAACATCATCCGTTAGCTTAGAGAAGTTTGTAATTATCGACCTTCTGAAACCTCCTTTTGTCAAATCATCAAAGTCATTCTTCGTCCAGCTTTGTTCCATTGCTGGCAAGAAGGTAAGTTCCTTTGGAGTAGAAGAGGAGCTCTGGTTTTTAGAATTTTCAGCTTTTCCGCGCTGGTTTCTCCCCGTCTTTGTGGTTTTATCTACCTTTGGTCTTTGATGCTGGTGACCTACAGATGGAGTTTTGGTATGGATGTCCTTTTTGTTGATATTGATGCTATACCTTTCTGTTTGTTAGTTTTCCTTCTAAGAGTCAGGTCCCTCAGCTGCAGGTCTGTTGCAGTTTGCTGGAGGTCCACTACAGATCCCGTTTGCCTGGGTATCACCAGCAGAGGCTGCACAACAGCAAATATTGTAGAACAGCAAATATTGCTGCCTGGTCCTTCCCCTGGAAGCTTCAGCCCAGAGGGGCACCCACCTGTATGAAGGAGTCAGTCAGCCCCCACTGGGATGTGTCTCCCAGTTTGGCTATGTGGGAGTCAGGGTCCCACTTGAGGAGGCAGTCTGTCCATCCTCAGAGCTCAAACACTGTGCTGGGAGAAGCACTGCTCTCTTCAGAGCTGTCAGACAGGGACGTTTAAGTCTGCAGAACTGTCTGCTGCCTTTAGTTCAGCTATGCCCTGCCGCCAGAGGTGGGGTCTACAGAGGCAGCAGGCCTTGCAGAGCTGTGGTGGGATCTGCCCAGTTCCAGCTTCCCTGGCTGCTTTGTTTACCTACTCAGGCATCAGCAGCAGCAGACGCCCTTCCTCCTGCCAGGCTGCTGCCTCACAGGTCAATCTCAGACTGCTGCACTAGCAGGGAGCAAGGCTCTGTGGGTGTGGGACCCCCCTGAGTCAGGTGCAGAACATAATCTGCTTGTGTGTTGTTTCCTAAGACATTTGGAAAAGTGCAGTATTTGGGCTGGAGTGTCCCGATTTTCCAGGTGCAGTCTGTCATGGCTTCCCTTGGCTAGGAAAGGGAAAACTCCTGATGCGTTGTACTTCCCAGATGAGGTGATGACCTGCCCTGCTTTGGCTCGCCCTCTGTGGGCTGCACCCACTGTGCAAGCAGTTCCAATGAGATGAACCAAGTTACTCAGTTGGAAATGCTTCAATCACCATCTTCTGTGTCGATCACACTGGGCGCTGCAGACTGGAGCTGTTCTTATTTGGCCATCTTGGAATGGAATCCTCATATGGGCCTATATTTTCATTCCTCTAAGGTGTATACCTAGGAGTTGATTGGCTGAGTTACAGAGTAGAGATAGGTTTAACTTTATAAGAAACTGCCCAACAGTTTTCCAAGGTGATTATACCATTTTATATTGTAACCTGCACTTGCTGTTTTTCTGGCTAACATTTCGGTGGTATAGTGGGTGTATAGTGGTATGTGATGATTTTTTTCATTTTCATTATGCTAAGGGTGTTGAATATCTTTTATGTGTTTATTGGCCACTGTATAGCTTCTTTTGTGAATTCTGTTCATATTTTTGCCCATTTTTGTACAGATTTCTGTTTTCTTATTGACTGGTAATAATTCTTTATTTTATGTACAAGTCCTTTGTAGTGAATATTTTGTCAGTGAATATTTATAGTGAATATTTTATCAGTTTGTGGTATGCCTTTTCTTTTCCTTCATGGTTACTTTTGAAGAACAGAATTTTAAATGATGAATTTCAGTTTATGTTTTTTCTTTGTTTTATGATATATACTTATAGTGACCTAACTGAAATCTCTGCTTATTCCAAGATCACAAAGATTTTCTTTTGTGTAGAAGTTTGATAGTTTTATAGCATTTATGTTTAGGTCTGTGATACATTTTGAGTTAGTTTTTATGTTTGCTGTGAGCTAGAGGTTGTTCTCTTTTCTGTACATATTTACAGTTTGAGCATTATTTACTTTGTCACCTTTGTCAGAAATCAATTAGCATATCTGTGTCTGTCCTAGCCAATGCCACATTATCTTAATTGTTGTAAGTATTGAAGTTAGGTAGTGTAACTCCTCCAACCTTTTTTTTTAAATTGCTTTGGCTCTTTTATGTTATTCCATTTCTGTTTAAATGTTAAAATCAGCCTGTCAGTTTCTATTTTTTAAAAAATCGTTGTTGGGAATTTAATTGGGATTGCCCTACATCTGTTGATCACTTTAGGAAGAATTGACATCTTATAATATGTCAGTTGAGCCTTCAAATTTATGAACATGGTATATCTCTCAATTTATTGGTTTCTTCTTTAATTTATTGCAGCATAGTGTAGTTTTTTCATGATAATGACTTGCATAAATTTTGTCAAATTTATCCTTATGTATTTGTATGATTTTGGTTGCTACTATAAATGAAATTGCATTTTGTATGTTCTCCAGTTTGTTTCTAGTGTATTGAAATACTATTGATTTTTCATATTAAACTTTTTGCCATAAGCTTCCTAAAATCACCTATTAGTGTAAGTAACTTTTGTGCAGCTTTCTATCTATATGGTGGCATATTATATCAAAGTCATTTTCTTACCTGTTTATCTTTGCCATTAGACTTGGAGCTTTTTGGACAGAAATTCTAGGTTTGTTTTTGTCTCCCCAACATTCATGATAGTATAAAAGTCAAGTCCATACTCTTATGGGTTTTTTCTCCTTTCTGGGAACTTCTTTCAATCACATTTGCTACTTTCTCCTCATTTCCACAGTCTCTAAGTTTTGCAGTATGCCAGGACTCAATCCCTGGTCTTTTTTCTTCCTTTTTTTCCCCCCGTCTATATGTACTTCCTTGGTAATCTCATGTAGGCCTCCTTTAGTCTTTAAATTATTTCTTTTTTTCTGTATCCTGGGCCTGCCTACTTGATAACTTCATTGGATGTCTAATAGGCATCTCAAACAACACTAGAAAAATAAATTGAGACCGGGTGCAATGGTTCATGCCTGCATTCCCAGCACTTTGGGAGGCTGAGGTGGGCTGATCATGAGGTCAAGAGATCGAGACCATCCTGGGCAACATGGTGAAATCCTATCTCTACTGAAAATACAAAAATTAGCTGGGCATGGTGGTGCGTGCCTGTTATCACAGCTACTCGGGAGACTGAGGCCGGAGAATCGCTTGAACCTGGGAGGCAGAGGTTGCAGTGAGCCATGATCGTGCCACTGCACTCCAGCCTGGTGACAGAGTGAGAGTCCATCTCAAAAAAAATAAAATAAAATAAACTGAGCTTTGAATCTTTCTCCGTAAAACTGTTCTTCTTGTAGCTTTTCTATCTCAGTTAATGGTAACTCAGGTTTTTAAAAAAATTTTATTTTTTCGTTTGCTGAGGCCAAAAGCCTTTGCAGTAATTATTGATGCTTTGTTTCGGTTACAGTATATATCCAATTCATTCAAATACTTCTTAAAGTGTCCTGAGATAATCTGACATTTTCTCAGCACTTCCAGTGATATCTGCCCTTGGATCAGACTATTTCTTCCCTAGATTTTTGCAGTCACTTCCTAGATGATCCTCTCTGCTTCTATCCTTGCTGTCATCGTAGTAGTCAAACTGGTCCTGTCAAGACCTAAGTGAAATGATGTCATTTTTCTGCCCACAGTGTTTTGATGACTTCTCATTGCACTTTTAATATCCCAAAGTTTTTTTCAGTGGCCTATAAAGTCTTATATGGCCTTATGTGGCCTATAAGAGCTTATTAACTTGTCTTTTACTACTCTGCCTCTTGATCACTCTGTTCTAGTCTTACTGCCCTTTTATTGTCATGCCAGCTTGATTTAAGGACTTTGCATTTGGTGTTTCCTCCAGCTGGGATGGTTTCACCCTAGAAAGCTAATGTTTACCCTCTTATCTTTTTTAGGTTTTTATTCAACTTTGCTGGCTTCTCAATGAGATCATTTCTGGCCACTTAAAAAAAAAATTACAAACCCTCTTCATGACTTTTTAATCCCACTCTGTTTTTGTTTTCCTCTGTAGCTGTTGATGCCAACTATATTGTTTACTCATTTATCTTTAATGTCTCTTTTGGCCTGCTTAAATGTAAGCTGTATGAAGGTAGTTATTTCTGCTGATTTTTTTTACACTGCTATAACCTCCAGCCTAAAATAGTACTTAGGATTGAGTAGGTACTCAGTAAATCCTTATTGAATTAATTCTTAGAAGAATAACAGCATGGAGAAGGCAATGCCAAAGAGTTTTGGTATCTAACAAACAATGGTCAGTCCAGAATATATTGATAGCTCTATGATGAACATCATTGCTTATAGCTATGACAAGGGTGAAAGGGGTTTCTGAACTGGTAGGGGTGTTTAGGTTATAGATGTCAGGCCTTTGGCTTTAATGTGACCAACTTTTCAGCTACTGGTATCTCATTGGCTTTTGGGCGAATCTCAGTGTTAAGCGTCTATTCTCTCACTCTTTTAAGTCCCTTGATGGATAGGGTAGGTAGCACCTTTATTTCAATACCTTCATTTCTCCCAAAGGTGAAAAGAGGTAGAGGCCATGAACCGAGAGTGAATTTATTTACACAGGTGGTTATTGTTCATCCATACCACTAAAATTATTTTAGTTTGCTAAATGCAAGCTTCCATTCATCAGCTAACTAATAAACGTTTTTAAGTATGTCCTTGTCTGTTTCTTGCAGTTAAAACATAAACATTAACAGCATTGCCCACTTTATACTGCAGTGATGGTTGATGTAATCTTTAAATCATTTTGCCATCTTTGAAAAAATTGATAGAAAACTAAGATGAAAGTCTGATTCTACTGATAAGTATAGGTTTCATAAACTTAATACAATTTACATAGATGTAAGAATCATTAGTATCCTGAAAACACCAGGCTTTTTCTCAAATTGAATGCTTGTGGCTTTAAGATTGATGTATGTGTATATAATATTTAAGAAAACCACATATATAAAATGCTGAAAATTGAAGATTTGTCTTAACGTCATGGTGTAATTTGTTTTTAGCTATTGAGTGAGGGGTAGTGGAACCTCTTTTATTATTTTTTGAGTTTTAGACATTCCTCTGGTTAGGAATCTACTATATACAAAAGCAGGGAACTACTTGAGTCCTTTCTATTAAATTCATTGGTAATTTAATAACCACTTACAATGTTACTCTGTTTGCAAATTTGTTCTGACTTTCAAACAAGTATGCTTTTAGAATGCAACTTTGTAAGTTGAGCCTTGTCAGCCTAAAAATGGGGATAAAATTTGGGATTCCCTGGAGGGCTTCCAAGTAACATTTTTAAAACTTTGCTCACTTGATTAGTGAACCTATTTTAGCTGATTGTAAATATCTTCCTTATATTCTATAGTATTTGTTTTCCAAAGAAAATAAGATACAAAACTGAGGTGTGATCATCTGTGCTGTAATATTTTGCTCTGGTATACAGAATGTTGTTTCCAACAACCTGTATTCCTAAATTGGTGGTGTCTTCTTGTTTCCTTTGGCAAACTTTCATTTCCTGAGGAAATTAGTCTTCATATAGTATGGTGGAAAGAATGGAAAATTCTTTATTTTAGACAAATATAAAGTTACTCTCAATCTATTATTTTAAACAAAGGTTTAATTAACATATACATATGTATACAAATTATTGAGAAATTATAAGTATGATTTCTAACAGATTCTAAATTGATATTCCCAGCAGGTATTATTTTCTTGGTGATAGAGGTTTATAATAAGAAATACTTAAAAAACTAACTGTACAAAGCAGATTATATTGACTTGAAATATGTCCTTCTCCCCTGAAAGATTTAGAAAAAGTTATTATGCTTCATTCTGTATGTACAATTTTAGGAAACAAAGAATATGGAAAAGACAGCTAGAATTATAGGGACTTTGTAGAGGAGTGAATTTGCTTTAAATGCTATAGTCATACACCTAAGAATGGGATGTAAATATGAACTTACCAAGTTTTCTTTGTAATTATTTATATTTATTAATGTTCTACTTTCTCCTTTTCTTCATGCTCCCCCTTTAAAAAATTTAGCCTTTTTTATTGGGAATATGATTATAGATTTACACACAGTTGTAGGAATTAATACAGAGATTCCATTTACCCTTTACCCAGTTTACCCCGGTGGTTATATCTTATCTCACTATAGTAAAATATCACAACCAGGACATTGACATTCATACAGTCAAGATACAGAACATTTACAACACCACAAGGGTCTCTTATTTTGCCTTTTTATGGCCACACCTACTTGCCTCCCTGCCTACTCCATGTCCCTCAGGCAACCACTAATCTAATCTTCATATCTATAATTTTGTCATTTTAAATATGTTATATAAATGGAATCATACAATGTGTAATGTTCTGGGATTGACTTTTTTCACTCAGTAATTCTCTGGAGCTTTATTTTGGTTGTTGTGTATATCAGTAGTTCATTCATTTTTATTGCTAAGTAGTATTGTGGAGCATGGTTATAAATAGTTTGCTTAGAGATTTAGGGAAAATGGCAGTCTGGAGTCAGGACTAGATTGCACCTCCCACACAGATGGACAGAGCATTGTGTGAAGACTTGCATTGTCTTTCGCTCCAGAACTACCGCTCCAGTAATATACCAGGAAAGCTGAGCGAATCCACACACCCTCTGAAGGAAACCGAGTGCTCCTTCAGGACCCAGGCGATAGCCCAAATACTGCGAATGCCCAAGCTGGGAAAGAAGGGAATCATCTGCCCCCAAACACACACCCTCACTGGGGAACCAGAAGGTCTGGAAGGATTTGATCTTACCTGGAGCTGAGTCAAATTAGAGAGTTGAGTGAAATACAGGGGTAGAGGAAGCAGTGGGAAAAGCCCTGTGGGCTCTCTGGGTCCCTAGGGAAGCCATTCTGATTTGTCTCACAGGGGTCCTTGGGAGGGCTGCCAGAAGAACTGTTAAAGACCACAGGCAGAAGGAAACCTCCGACTGAACTTTGTGACAATTTCATCCCAATACAGAGTCTCCTGGCCAGATCTCAGGGAAGGGTGGTAATCCAGTGTGCAGACTTGAGAGACAGCGAGGTGCAAATGCCCTGCTTGCTTTCTCAGCTGGAAGGCTAGTAACTTGGGGCAGATTCTCAGCCCTGATTGCCCACTGCCTGGAAACAAACTTCATCTTGTTGATGAGGCATGGTGGGAGTGAGACCAGCCTTTTGGTTTGTGTGGGAGATTGGAGAGGCCTGTAACTGCCAGCTTTTCCCCACTTCCTTGACAACCTGAATGACACAAAAGAGGCAGCCATAATCCTCCTGGGAGCATAACTCCATTGACCCGAGAACCACACCCCCGTCCCCCACAGCAGCGAACACAAGCCCTGCTCAAGGAGAGTCTGAGCTCAGAGACGCCTAACTCTGTCCCCACCTCATGGTCCTTCCCCACCTACCCTGGTAGCTGAAGAGAAAGGGCATATTCTCTTGGGAGTTCTAGGGCTCAGCCCACTGCATCATCCTCCCTAAACTATCATAGCTGATGCTCTCTTGAAAGCAACGCCTCCTGGCAGGAAGCCAACCAGCACAAAAATAATACATTATACAACCCAAACTAAGCACCCTCAGAGTATCTTTCACTACCCTGCCACCTCCACAGGAGCAGGTGCTGGTATCCACAGCTGAGAGACCTAAAAATGGTTCACATCACAGGACTCTGTGCAGAAAACCCCCAGTACCAGCCCTGAGCCTGGGAGTTCTGCTGGGTGGCCAAATCCAGAAGGGATACAACAATCACTCTAGCTCAGCTCTCAGGAAGCCACATCCCTAGGAAAAGGGGGAGAGTACTAGATGAAGAGAACACCCCATGGGACAAAAGAATCTGAACAGCATCCTTGAGCCCCAGATCTTCCTTCTGACATAGTCTACCCAAATGAGAAGGAACCAGAAAAATAATTCTGGTAATATTACCAATAAGGTTCTTTAAGTCCCCTGAAAAAATTACTCTAGCTCACCAGCAATGGATCCAGCCAAGAAGAAATCTCTGATTTACCTGATAAAGAACTCAGAAGGTCAATTATTAAGCCAATCAAGGAGGCACCAGAGCAAGGTGAAGTCCAATTTAAGGAAAAAAAAATTGTACAAGAGATGAGGGGAGAAATCTTCAGTGAAATAGATAGCATAAAAAAAAAAAAAAATCACAACTTTAGGAAATAAAGGACACACTTAACAAAAAACAAAATGTTCTGGAAAGTCTCAGCAATAGGATTGAACAAGCAGAAGAAAGAACTTCACAGCCCACAGACAAGGTTTTCAATTTAACCCAATCCAAAAAAGGCAGTGAAAAAAGAATTAATAAAAATGAACAAAGCATCCAGGAAGTTTGGGATTATGTTGAACGACCAAACCTAAAAATAATTGGTGTTCCTGAGAAAGAAGAGAAATCTAAAATTTGGGAAATATATTTGGGGAAATAATCAAGGAAAACTTCCCCAGCATTGTTAGAGACATAAACATCCAAATACAAGAAGCTCAAAGAACACCTGGGAGATTCATCACAAAATATACTCACCTAGGCATATTGTCATCAAGTTATCTAAAGTCAAGACGAAAGAAAGAATCTTAAGCGCTGTGAGGCAAAAGCACCAGGTAACCTACGAGGGGAAACCTATCAGATTAACAGCAGATTTCTCAACAGAAACCCTACAAGCCAGAGGGGATTGGGGCCCTATCTTAAACCTCCTTAAACACAGCAATATTCAGCCAAGAATTTTGTACCAGTGAAGCTAAGCTTCAAAAATGAAGGAAAGATACAGTCATTTGCAGACAAACAAATGCTGAGAAAATTTGTCACTACCAAGCCAGCATTACAAGAACTGCTAAAAGGAGCTCTAAATCTTACAACAAATCCTGGAAACACATCAAAATAGAACCACTTCAAAGCATGGATCTCACAGGACCTACAAAACAAAAATACAATTAAAAAAAGTATGCATGCAACAAATAGCACAATGAATGGAATAGTACCTCATATCTCATTACTAACGTTGAATGTAAATTGCCTAAATGCTCCACTTAAAAAATACAACATTGCAGAATGAGTAAGAATTCACTATCTAAGTGTCTGCTGCCTTCAAGAGACTCACCTAACACATAAGGACTCACATGAACTTAAAGTAAAGGGGTGAAAAAAGACATTCTATGCAGATGGACACCAAAAGCAAACAGAAGTAGCTATTCTTACATCAGACAAAGCAAACTTTAAAGCAGCAGCAGTTAAAAAAGACAAAGAGGGACATTATATAATGATAAAAGGCCTTGTTTAACAGGAAAATACCAGAATCCTTAATATATATGCACCTAACACTGGAGCTTCCAAATTTATAAAACAATTACTATTATACCTAAGATATGAGATAGACAGCAACACAGTAATAGTGGGGGACTTTAATGCTCTACTGATAGTACGAGACAAGTCATCAAGACAGTCAACAAGTAAAAAATGAATTTAAACTATACCCTGGGACAAATGGACTTAACAGATATTTACAGAACATTCTAGCCAACAACTGCAGAATATACATTCTATTCATCAGCATGTGGAACTTTCTCCAAGATGGACCATATGATAAAACCAGGAAGTGATGTAACAAAAACAAAACAAAACAAAAAACTACAGACCAATATTCCTGATGAACGTAGATGCAGAAATACTTAACAAAATACTAGCTACCCAAATCCAGCAGCATATCAAAAAGAGATAACTCACCATGATCAAGTGGGTTTCATACCAGGAATGCAGGGATGGTTTAACATATGCATGTCAGTAAATGAGATATACCACATAAACAGAATTAAAATAAAAAACCACGTGACCATCTCAAAAGCTGCAGAAAAAGCATTTGACAAAATCCAATATCTTTTTATGATTAAAACCATTAGCAAAATTTGGCATACAAGGGACATACCTCAATGTAGTAAAAGCCATCTATGACCAACCCACAGGCAACAGAATACTGAATGGGGAAAAGTTGCAAGCATTTCTTCTGAGAACTGGAACAAGACAAAGATGCCCACTCTCACCACTTCTATTCAACATAGTGCTGGAAGTCCTAGCCAGAGCAGTCAAACAACAGAAAGAAACAAAGGGCATCCAAATCAGTAAAGAGGAAGTCAAACTGTCACTGTTTGCGGATGATATGGTTGTATACCTAGAAAACCCTAAAGACTCCTCCAGAACTGATAATGAATTCAGCAAAATTAATGTACACAAATCAGTAGCTCTGTTGTACACCAACAGTGACCAAGCTGAGAATCAAATCAAGAACTCAAACTCTTTTACAATAGCTACAATAAAATAAAATAACTTAGGAATATACCTAACCATGGAGGTGAAAGAACTCTACAAGGAAAGTTACAAAACACTGCTGAAATAAATCACAGAAAACACAAACAAATGGAAACACGTCCCATGCTGATGGATTGGTAGAATCAATATTGTGAAAATGACCGTACTCACAAAAGCAGTCTACAAATTGAATACAGTTCCCATCAAAATAACACCCTCATTCTTTAGAATTAGAAAAAACAATCCTAAAATTCACCTGGAATGAATAAAGAGCCTGCATAACCAAAGCAAGACTAAGCAAAAAGAACAAATCTGGAGGCATCATGTTACCTGATTTCAAACTATACTGTAAGGCAATCACCAAAACAGCACGGTACTGGTATAAAAATAGGCATATAGACCAGTGGAACAGAATAGAGAACCCAGAAATAAACCCAAATACGTACAGCCAACTAATCTTTGACAGGGTAAACAAAAACATAAAGTGAGGAAAGGATACTCTCTTCAACAAATGTTGCTGGGATAATTGGTAAGCCACATGTGGGAGAATGAAACTGGATCCTCATCTCTTACCTTATACAAAAATCAACTCAAGATGGGTTAAGAACTTAAATCTAAAACCTGAAACTATGAACGTTCTAGAAGATAACATTGGAAAAACCCTTCTAGACATTATCTTCGGTGAAGACTTCATGACCAAGAACCCAAAAGCAAATGCAACAAAAACAAAGATAAATAGGTGAGACTTAATTAAGCTAAGGAGGTTTTGCACAACAAAAGGAACAGTCAACGGAATAAACAGACAACCCACAGAGTGGGAGAAAATCTTCACAATCTATACATCTGACAAAGGACTATTATCCAGAATCTACAAGGAACTCAAACAAATTAGTAAGAAAAAAACCTAACAATCTCATCAAAATGTAGGCTAAGGACATGAATAGACAATTCTCAGAAGAAGATAATGCAAATAGCCAACAAACATGAAAAAGTGCTAAACATTACTAATGATCAGGGAAATGCACATCAAAACCACAATGCAATACCACCTTACTCTTGTAAGAATGGCTCTTATAAAAAAAAAAAAAAAAAAAAATTAGCATGGGTGTAGTGAAAAGGGAACACTTCTACACTGCTGGTGGGAATGTAAACTAGTATAGCCTTTACGGAAAACACTGTGGAGATTCCTTAAAGAAGTAAAAATAGAACTACCATTTGATCCAGCAGTCCCACTACTGAGTATCTACCCAGAAGAAAAGAAGTCATTATACGAAAATGATACTTGCACATGCATGTTTATAGAAGCACAATTTTCAATTGCAAAAATGTGGAACCAGCCCAAATGTCCATGAATCAACCAGTAGATAAAGAAACTGTTGTATACATATATGGTGGAATACTACTCAGCCATAAAAAGGAATGAATTACTGGCATTCGTGGCAACCTCCATGGGTTTGGAGACTGTTATTCCAAGTGAAGTAACTCAAGAATGGAAAATCAAACATTATATGTTCTAACTCATAAGTGGGAGCTAAGCTATGAGGATGCAAAGGCATAAGAATGATACAATGGACTTTGGGGACTAAGAAGGAAAGGGTGGGGGGCGAGGATAAAAGTCTACAAACCACGAATTGGGTTCAGGGTATACTGCTTGTGTGATGGGTGCACCAAAATCACAAAATCAAATCACCATTAAAGAACTCATGTAACCAAATGCCACCTGTTCCCCAAAAACCTATAGAAATAAAACATTTTTTAAAAATCAACAATGCAAAAATAAAAAGTACATATAAAAATAGTTTGCATAAGCATTTAACCTGGAAGGACATTTGAATTATTGTTGGCTGTTACAAATAAAGTTGCTATCAACATTTGTATATAGGTTTTTATGTGAGCATAAGTTTTTATATCTGTGGAACAGATGCTCAGGAGTACAAATTGCTGCATCGTGTGGTAGTTGTAAATTTAGTTTGATAAGAAAGTACCGTTTTCCAGAGTGGCTGTATCATTTTGAAATCTCACCAGCACTATTTTAGGGATCCACTTTCTCTGTATGCTTGCCAGCATTTGTGTTGTCACTATTTTTTATTTTAACCGTTCTGATAAGGTGTATAGTATTATCTCATTGTGGTTTTAATTAGTGTTTCTCAGATGACTAATGACAGTGAACACTTTTTCTTGTGCTCATTTACAGTTTGCATGTCCTCTTCAGTGAAATGCCTCTTTATGTCTTGCACATTTGCTAATTGGGTTAATTGGTTTTTTGATGTTGAGTTTTGGAGTTCGTTATATATTTTAGATACTAATCCTTTGTTGGATATTTGGTTTGGAAACATTTTCTCCTAGTCTGTAGGTTGACTTTCATCTTCTTAATAGGGTCTTTTGCGAAGCAGAATTTTTTCATTTTGGTGAAGACCTGTTAATTATTACTTTTATAGGTTATGCTTTTGGTGTTGTCTAAGAATTCTTTTGCCTATCCCTAGATTTTCTGTAACTCTTTACTTTTTAAAAAAAATGAAATTGTCTAATTTTATGTTTTTATTTATGTTCATGATCCCTTTTGAGTTTTTATATAAGTATGTGAGTTCAGTTGAGGCTGATTTTTTTGCTGTGGTTCTTGAAGTAGAAACTTGGATCATTAACTTGAGCTCCCAAAGTGCTAAGATTACATGTGTGAGCTACTGTGCCCAATCCCTTTCCCTTCTTTAAACAATCTTTCTCTCCCATTTTATCAAATGTAAGTATTTGGTGCTTTTAGTTTCCCTTTCAGCATTGCTTTTAGCTGTAACCCACAAATTTTGATACAGTGTGTTTTCATTTTCAATTAGTTCAATATATATTTTTATTTCCTTTAAGACCCCTTGACAAATGGATTATTAAAAAATGTGTTGTTTATCTTTCAGATGTTTGGAGATTTTCCCATTATCTTTCTGTTATTGATTTATAGTTTGATACTATGTGGTCAGAGAACAGACTCTGTATGTGTATACAGAAATAACATACATATATAGCGAATAGATCACACAATGAGATTTAAATAGCAATAAAAGCAGAAAATGTAGTATAAAATCATTCAGAATAGAGATCAGACATGTTTATAACAATGAATAGAAATGAGCAAATCACCTACTTAAAGAAAATTCCTTGGACAGTGAATCATAAAGAACAACTTTATGGGCTTTACACAAGAGATATATCCAAAACAAACTTATATAGCACATTTGCAGACAAACAGGTGTGTTATTTAAAGGTCAAAGGAAACACATGTGAAGAAGGAAAACTGGGGTTCCATGCCAAGAATCAGAGAGTATGCTAATACATTGAAAGAATAAGGCTGGAACATAGTTACAGATTATCAGAGATTTGTTTTAGCAATGGCATTTAAGAGATGTTGTAGCAATGGCATTTAAGAGAAATAAAGCCATATAAAGCATTCTTTATGTTTAGAAGTGAATCCTGAAATTAAATACACAGGAGGGGGAGAAGTTTCTACCCTAAAGTACTTTTGAAGAGATCATTTTGATTACAGTTTTGCACAGAAAAGGAAAACCTGCCATGAAATAAATTAGGCAAACATGAAGAGGTATTGCTTCACTTGTTTACAATTTTTTAAAAGTCTTAAAGAGACTGCACAGTATTACTATGGGAATAATTGATATTGATTTTAAAAGGAAAGGGGAAACTGTGAAGTAACTTGTATTATGAATCTGTTTGTCAGATGATGTGCTGGTACTTTTACATATTATTCTCTTGCTTATACCCACAAAAACTCAATGCAGTCATTAAATTGGCATTCCTCTATTTTATCCAGTGTCACGAAACTCAGGATTAGAAGGATTAGTTTGCCCAAAAACATGAAACTAGGAGTAGTGGGCCAGAAATTTAAATACAGGTTTAACTGGTTAAAAACAATGATGTTATGATGGAGGCTCAGAGATTTCACCAAAAACTAAAAAATGTTGGGTAAGTTCACATTCAGAATTTAAAACTTAGATTAAAAAAATCAGCCCTTAAGATGATTAAAAAAGAGGTTATACAATACTTGAGATTATGATTCCTATTCCCTGATGTTTGCCTCCATCTCTCAAGCTGTCATTTAAAAAAGGTAGTTTAGGTTTGCCCAAAAACATGTTTAAAGAAATGTGCCCTAATGCAGCAAGTCTTGTTAACCTCTATCTTTGCAGTGTTCTTTGAAAATCTTTATTCTTCCTGACATACCCCTTCCTTCCTTCTTTTTTTTTTTTTTTTTTTGTTCTTGTTTTGAGACGGGATCTTGCTCTGTTACCCAGGCTGGAGTGTGGTGGCACAATTGTAGCTCATTGCAGCCTTGAATCCCTGGGCCCAATCAGTCTTCCCACCTCTGCCTCCCAACTTGCTGGGACTATGGGTGCCTATCACTATGCCTGGCTTATTTTTTAAATCTGTGGAAATGGGGTCGTGCTGTATTGCCTGGGCTGGCCTTGGACTCCTGGCCTCAGGTGATCCTTCCACCTCCGTCTACAAAAGTGCTAGTGTGACCCACTGTGTCTGGCCCCCTTCCTCTTCTTTTTTAAGAGACAGGATCTTACTGTGTTGCCCAGGCTGGTGATCATGGCTCATTACAGCTTCAGCCACCTCAGCTGATGCAATCGCCCTGCTTCAGCCTCCTGAGTAGCTGGGATTACAGGTACATGCCTCCACACCCAGCTAATTATTATTGTTTTTTGAAGAAATGGTGTCTTGCTGCATTGCCCAGGCTGATCTTGAACTCTAGCGTGAAGTGATCCTCCTGCCTTGGAATCCCAAAGTGCTGAGATTACATGTATGAGCCATTGGGGTCGGCCCCTTTCCCTTCTTTAAATAATCTTCCTCTCCCATCAATTATCAGTATTGAAGAAAATAATAGATATTTCTTTCAAAATTTGTATACATGAAAAAAATAAGTTCTACTTTTTACCATTTCTCTTCTGTTATATGAAGTGTCAGGTTCCAGCCCAAGCTGAGGTCCAAGGGGAGTGGGTAGATGGGTAGTGGGTAGCTGAAAGAACACTTTGGGGGCTGTAGGCAGGTGAAATATATGGCTTTATTATGCTCTCTCTCTCCGTCAACCTTTGTCTTGGCTGCCTGCTGTGGCCGCACCCCTTCTCAGCAGCCAACTCTGTGACTCCTGCTGCCCCCACACCTACAGCCACACTTCCTGTTGTGTCTGCCTCTTCCTGGCTCCCCACTGTCCGCTTGCAAGGTGGATAGTTCTGGCTCTATTATGCATGCAGTAGCAGCAGCAGCACTATTCACAGCATCAGCTGTTTTGCTCTCTCTCTCTTTGTCCCCCCCCGCCCCCACTGTCCAGTGGCAGCAGAACAGTTACACTCCTTACAGACAGTAGTGACTCAGAGCCAGGTATGAGCTTATACAAACAGGTTACATGATGAGAAGAGTTGTATGCCTGCACTCCAAACTCGCTGAGTCATGCTGGACTGGATGTCTGCTTTGGCCTATTCTTGACTGAAGCACATCCATTTTCCTTACATCCACCCACCAGGGTAAGTTGTATTATGGACCCAGATAGCCTATATACTGACATTTGAAGCATACCCTGTTTTATAATTCTATCAATTTTTTCTTTGTGTGTTGTAAGGCACATACATGTGTTTGATTATTATGCCTTACCTATAAACTATCTTTAGGAATGCTTTTTGACTTGAAGTCTGTTTTATCACATATAAGTAAATGTATATATGTATATGTGTGTGTGTGTGTATATATATGTGATATAGTCAGTACAGCATTCTTATGCTTGTTTGCATGGTATATTTTTTTCCCATCTGTTTACTTTGACACTATGTCATTTTATTTAAAATAAATCTTTGGCTGTGTGTTGTTGTATCCTGTGTTTTTAAATCCAGTCTAGCAATTTCTGTCTTTATTTGGGACATTTAGACCCTATTAATGTTTAATGTGATTATTGATGTGGGTAGATTTAGGTATACAGTTTCATTATTTGTTTTCTGTTTGTCTTCCTCAGTGTTTTGTTCTGCTCTTTCCCTCCCCCATTTTTGTCTTCTTTGGGGTTGTTTTTTTTACAAAAAGAATTTTATCTATTGGCTTTTAATTTGTATCTCTATGCATTATATTTTAGTGATTGTTTCAGAGAGTACTTCCTTTGCACAATCTTGTGATTCTGTTGTCACGTTTGTACATATGTAGTTACACTATACAATGTGTTGTATCATGCATATGTGTATATACATATGTACATATGTGTGTATATGTATACACACTATAATGTGTGTGTTATATATGCATACATTGTAAATCTCATAAGACATGGTGAGGATTTTTTAAATTTTACGCCATGTCTGTTTTAATGAAATTAAAAGGAAAAATAAATTTTTGTATTTGCCCATGTATTTAGCACTTTGAATGGTCTTTATTCATTCCTGAAGATCTGAGTTTCCCTTTGGCGTTATTTCCTGTAAACTTGAAAAACCTTTTTTGATGTATCTCTTTGTATTGTCTAATGGCAGCAAAATTCTCTTAAGTTATTATTTACCTAAAAGTGTATGTATTTCACTTTCATTTTTGAACATATTTATATGGAATATTGAAATCTGGTTTGATTTTTTTTTTTTTGTAGAACTCTAAAGGTAATCCTTCTATTGTCTTTCTTATTCTGTTGTTTCTGATGGGAACTTCATAGTCCTTCACATGAGTTTTGTGTGTTATATGTCATTTTTCTCTTGGTGTTTTTAAGTATTTTTCTTTACTTTTGGTTTCTAATCGCTTGTCTCTGGGGTACCTGAGTGTGGAGTTTCTTTCAGTTTACTATGATTGGGGTTTTCTGAGCTTCTTAAATGTGTAAATTTATATTTTTCACTGTATTTGGGATGTTTTCTGTCATTATTTTTTCCTGAAATATTTTTCTCCTCCACTCTTTCTTTTCTCTCATTCTGGGACTATGTTTGCCCATGTTTTTTATCTTTGAAAATTGTCCCAAAGTTTCTTGAGATTCTTAAAACAAAAAACGAAAAACTTTTTCTCCATTTTTTTCTTGAAGGACTTCATTTTATCTATTTTCAAGTTTATTGAGTCTTTCTTCTGTCATCTTATTTTGCTATTAAACTAACCTGGTGAATTATACATTTAAGGTATTGTATTTTTCAATTCTAAAGTTTTTACTTTTCTTCTGTAATTTTTATTTTACTGACAGAATTTTCTATCTTTCTTCTTTTATGAACAATTTCATTTACTTGAGTGGATGTAGTTATAGTAGCTACTTTATAATCCTTGTCTGAAAACTTCAGTAGATTGTATTGGGGTTGGCACTTATTGATTATGTTTTCTTTTGAGGCTAGATCACATTTGTCTGGCTCTTCTTGTATTGATTAATTTTGCATTATATTCTAAACAATATGAATATTATGTTCTTGATTTTTTTTTTTTTTTTTTTTTTTTTTTTCCTGAGACAGGGCCTCTCTCTCTTATTCAGCTTGGAGTGCAGTGGTTTGATCATAGCTGACCGCAGCCTCCACCTCTTGGGCTCAAGTGATCCTTCCACTTCAGCCTCCTGAGTAGCTGGGACTACAGGCATACCCCATTGTGCCTGGCTAATTTTTTCTATTTTTTTTTGTGGAGATGGAATCACAGTATGTTGTTCGGGCTGGTCTTGAATTCCCGGGCTCAAGCGATCCTCTCACCTCAGCCTCCCAAAATGCTGGGACTACAGGCATGAGCCACTAAGTTATAGTTGGAAATTACTCACCATGTTATTTGTAGTGAATCTGTATGGGTCTGCTGTAACCTCAGTTCTTGCCCCTTCAGAAGAAAGAATTTGACCGAGGGGCATAAGGCAGAAAAAGATACCAGGGCAAGTTTCAGAGCAGGAGTAGAAGTTTATTTAAAAAGCTTTAGAGAAGGGGGGGAAGGAAATTTTCACTTGGAAGAGATCCAAGTGGGCAATTTGAAGAACGAGTGTGGTGGTTAACTGTCATCCTAGGACTTTATAGGCTGACCCCTTTCCTGTGAATCCTCCCTTAGAGTGGGCTGCCTGTATATGCAGTGCCCTCCCTACACTTGGGAGGTGAGCGTGTGTAGTGTTTTTAGGAAGTTGTATGCATGCTCATCTGAGGCTTTTTTCCCCTTTTCCGGTGGTGTGCCCCTGGCAGATCATACTCTGCCATTTTGTTTCTTAATGCTCATGCCTAGGAAGTTGCTTCTCCTTGGTGTCTCTGCATTCAATTAACACTTCAGTGCAACAGGTGAGGACCATTAGGAAATGGCCTCTCCCTGGGGCCAGCTGCCAATTTACTACTTTTAGAGAGGCAACGTGATATTTGCCAAACCCTTACCTGGCATTCCTAGTGGGTGGAAGAGAGTCCTCTCCTACCCTGTTCATGCCTAACTACCCGTAACACCTGTGCCCAGCCCTTTTCTTGATTTTATTATTTTGCTCTGATATTTTTCTTTTAGGGCAGTAAACTTGGTGTGTCTCAAATTGCAATCTGCCATTCCTTTGTGAGTGGTTTCTTATATCTCCCTTCAGTACTTTAAGTCTTAGCTGCAAGCTGCTTTCTGTTTCCCACTTGTCTTTGTTAATGTAGGAGTCATCCAGACACCTGGGCTGAAATTAAAAACAGAATTTGAGGGTTCCTTCATCTCTTACTGAGATTCCCCTCTTACTCTCTGGAGGTTCTTGTTGTCCTGTGCTCCTTTATCTGGTTCCTTCACCCACAAAGATGGCGAGCTCATATTTGTGGTTGTCTCCCAAACCACTGCCTTAGTGACCAGTGACTGTGACTACCTCAAGGCAGAGTCATAAAACATGAGTAACTTGGTTTCATGGTATTTTGTTTCAATTCTTGGTATCTTGCTATCTTACATTATGTTTTGATTCTCCAAAATCAGTTTGCCTTATAGAGCTCTCAGATAGGTTTTTTTTTTTTTTTTATTTTTTTTTATTTATTTTTTTTTATTGTATTTGTTAGGAGTTTTTAGATGTTAGTGGAAGGAATTTTTTTTTTTTTAGATGCAAACTTGATACCAGAACACACTGTTTTATAAGTTGAGAATTTTCTATAATCAATAGATTGAATAGGAAGAAGTTAATGAGGTCAGGAAAAAATGTTTGGAGTAAGATTTAGCTTAGCCTTATAAATATTCATGTTCTTATATTAAACATTTAATCAACTTTGTAATTTTTACATTTCTTAGAAATAGTAGCATATACAAGCATACCTCATTTTATTTCACTTTGCTGATATTGGGTTTTTTTTGTTTTTGTTTTGAGACAAGAGTCCTGCCGCTCTGTCGCCCAGACTGGAGTGCAGTGGCGCCTTCCCAGTTTGCTGTAACCTCTGCTTCCCAGGTTCAAGTGATTCACCTGCCTCAGCTTCCAGAGTAGCTGGGATTACAGGCATGCGCCACCATGCCCAATCAATTTTTTTTTTGTATTTTTAGTAGAGATGGGCTTTTACCATGTTAACCAGGCTGGTCTTGAACTCCTGAGTTCAGGTGATCTGCCCACCTCAGCCTCCCAAAATGCTGGCATTACAGGCATGAGCCACTGCGCCCGGCCCGATATTGCATTTTTCACAAATTGAAGGCCTGTGACCACCTCACTTCGTGTCTCTGTGTCACATTTTGGTATTTCTTGCAATATTTCAGACTTTTTTTTTACTATGGTTATATCTGTTATGGTGATCTATGATCAGTGATCTCTGATGTTTCTGTTGTGATTGTTTTGGGATGCCACAAACCATGCCCATATAAGATGGTAAACTTACTTGATAAATGGGTATGTTCTGACTGCTCCACTAACCAGCCATTCCTCAGTCTCTCTCCCTTTCTTTGGACTTCCCTGTTCCCTGAGACACAGTTTTGAAATTAGGACAGTTAATAATCCTACAATGGCCTTTAAGTGTGCAAGTGAAAGAAAGAGTTGCATATCTCTCAGTTTAAATGAAAAGCTAGAAATGATTAAGCTTAGTGAGGAAAGAGCGTTGAAACCTGAGATAGGCCGAAAGTCAGGCCTCTTGTGCCAATGGTTAGCCAAGTTGTAAATGCAAAGTAAAAGTTATTGAGGGACATTAAAATGCTACTTCAGTGAACACATGAATAATAAGCAAATGAAACAGCCTTTTGCTGATAAGAGGAATATTTGAGTGGTCTGGATAGAAGATCAGACTAGCCACAATATTTTCTTAATCCAAAGCCTAATTCAAAGGAAAGCCCTAATTTTCTTCAATTCCATGAAGGCTCAGAGAGGTGAGGAAGCTGCAGAAGAAAAATTAGAAGCTAGCAGAAGTTGGTTCATGAGGCTTAAGGAAAGAAGCCATCTCCAGAGCATAAAAGTGTAAGGTGAAGCAGCAAGTGCTGATGTGGAAACTACAGCAAGTTAGAAGGCCTAGCAGAGATCACTGATGAAGGTGGCTACATTAAAGAGCAAATTTTCAATGGAGACAAAACAGTCTTCTATTGGGAGAAGATGCTCTCTAAGACTTTCGCAGCTACAGAGGTCAATACCTGACTTCAAAGTTTCAAAGGACAGACTGACTGCCTTGTTAGGGGCTAATGTGGCCATTGACTTTAAGTTGAACCCAGTGCTCATTTGCCATTTCAAAAATCCCAGAGTGAGAATTATACTAAATCTATTCTTCCTATAAATGGAACAACAAAGCCTGGATGACATATCTGTTTACGGCATGGTTCACAGAATATTTTAAGACTACTTTTGTGACCTACTCCTCAGAAAAAAAAAAGATTCCTTTCAAAATATGACTGCTCATTGACAGTGCATTTGGTCACCTATGTGCTCTGATGAGGATGTACAGGGAGATTAATGTTTTGTTTTGTTTTGTTCTCCCAGCCTTTTAACACAACATTCATTCTTCAGCCCATGGATCAAAGAAAAATTTTGAATTTCAAGTCTATTACCTAAGAAATAACACTTCGTAAGGCTATAGCTACCATAGACAGTGATTACTTATGGATGGTGATGGATCTTGGCAAAGTAAGTTGAAAACCTTCTGTAAAGGATTCTCTATCTAGATGTCATTAAGAACATTTGTGATTCATGGGAGGAGGTCAAAATATCAACAAGAATAGAAGTTTTGAAGAAGTTGATCCAGCCTTCATGGATGACTTTGAGAGGTTCAAGATTTCGTGGAGGAAGTCATTGCAAACGTGATGGAAATAGCAAGAGAATTAGAATTAGAGGTGGAGCCTGAAGCTGGGACTGATTTGCTATAGTCTCATGATAAAGCTTGAATGGATGAGGAGTTGCTTCTTGTTGGATAAGCAATGAAATTGGTTGAGATGGAATCTACTCCTGGTGAAGATGCTATAAACATTGTTGAAATGACAAGAAAGATATAGAATATTAATAAATGTAGTCGATAATACAGTGGCATGTTTTGAGAGGATTGACTTCAATTTTGAAAGAAGTTCTGTGGATAAAATGCTGTCAAGCAGCATGGCATACTACAGAGAAATCTTTCATGAAAGTGTCACTTGATGTGAGGAAACATCATTGCTGTCTTCTTTTAAGAAGTTGTCACAGCCACCCCAATATTCAGTAGCCACCACCCTGATCAGTCAGCAGCCATCAACCTTGAGACAAGACCCTCAGCCAGCAAAAAGATTATGACTCACTGAGGGCTTAGATGATTGTTAGTGTTTTTTAGCAATAAAGTTTTTAAATTCAGGAGTGTATTTTTAAAGACATAATGCTCTTGTGCATTTAATAGACTACAGCATAGTGTAAACCAAAAAAATTATGTGACTCATTTTATTTTGGCTTTATTGCTGTGGTCAGAAAACTGAACCTGTGATATCTCTGAGGTATGGCTGTAGTTTGTGTAATGAACTATACATATATAGAATTTCCGATTATGGCATTTGGCAGTTATAAAATAAATGGTGGATTATAACAAAATAACATAGATGATGTTTTCAGATTTAGTAGTTTTGGCTCTAACTTTATGTTTTTATGATTTATTATAATAAATAATAACTGTTTCATGAATATTCACACATACATAGTTTTTACAACTCATTCAGTATTTCTAAGCATTGTTTTTCAAACTGTAGATGACCAGTTCTATTAGTGGGTAATGAAATCAATTTAAAGGTTTCTGAAATAGCATTTTAAAAAAAAGAAGAGAAACATAACAGAGACTATCAGAGAACACTGCTCTGGATAAAAATTGTTTTGTGAAACTTTTGTGTATGTGTATCAGTTTGCAGCATAAAAAGTATTCTTGCTGTGGGACATAGTCCAAAAAACTTTAATGCTGCTGTTTTTAGAGAGCTACTAGTAAAAATTTGGCTGGTAACTTTACATTTTCTTTTCCTATTTTAAAGAGTTAATGTGACCAGGTGCGGTGGCTGATGCCTGTAATCCCAGCACTTTGGGAGGCCGAGGTGGGCGGATCACAAGATCAGGAGTTCAAGACCAGCCTGACTAACATGGGGAAACCCCTATCTCTACTTAAAGATACAAAAATTACCCGGGTGTTGTGACGTGTGCCTGTAATCCTAGCTACTGGGGAGGCTGAGGCAGGAGAATCTTTTGAACCCTGGAGGCAGAGGTGGCAGTGAGCTGAGATCACGCCACTGCATTCCAGCCTGGGTGACAGGGCGAGACTCTCAGAAAAAAAGAGTTAATGTAGTAATTTTGGCTAATTTGAGATGTGCTTAGAATTTTGATTTACAGAGCAATTGTAAGAATTTAAGATTTTATTGAAATTTTAATATTTTGAGCTGACGTTTTAGTAACATTCTCAGGTAAAAGGTAATTTAAGTGAGATGCCTAACTATTGTGTTAACAGTTTTGGCATGGGTTGAAAACCATTATAAATATTAGTGGCTCTCTTTCCTGTGTTTTATATTATTTTGATCATATTTAAACCTAGGACATTAAAGTGTAAGGACCCTCAGATTTAAATTTGAATATGAAATAATAAAACAAATTACATTAATGTAGTTCACTGGTATGATATACACAAGGTAGAGTTTTATTTTAAAAAGAAACAAATATAATTAGCTAACTGAAGGCAAAACTCTATACTGAATTTTATTTCACATGTAACTAAAATATTGGTGATTGTCTTATTTGCTTAGTTATGAGTCTCGGGAATAATTAAATGGTATAAGATTTTTCACCTTAGCAGAGTAACTGTATCGTGTTTATATCACCAATGCCTACTATAGACCTGACAAATAGAATGTATAATAATATATTGTAAGCAATGTAAGGAATTACTTATTCCCTTAGCTTTTAGGACATTGATATTTCTGAAGTATACATGCCACTTATTTTATGGGGTATCCCTCAATTTTAATTTGTCTGTTGTTTCTTCATGATCAGATGTAGATTCTGATTTTTTGGTTAGAATACTGTGTAAGTGACATTGTGACTTTTGCAGAATATCACACCTACAGGTACTAGATGTTCATTAGCTACTTTTTGGTAATGTTAATTTTGATCCCTTGGGTAAGGTGAGGTTCTCCACTCTATTACTACTCTTTTGTTTTATAAATAAAGAGCAATCGCAGGTAGATACTTTGTGACTATGTAAACATAAAATTCCACATGAGACTTTCTCCACTTTGATTCAGTATCTTCTGATGATTCTCACTTGACTGAACTTGTAACTTTTGATTTTGATAGAATTTTAAACTTACAGAAAAGTTGCAATAATGATGTAAGGAAGCCCCATATATTCTTTATCCCGATTCACCAATTGTTTACATTTGTTTTACCTTTTTAATCTGTGAAATGGGGATAATAAGTGTTACCTATCTCACAGGGTTGTTAGTTTTCTTTGTCTTCTTTTTTCATTGAAAAGAGAGGTTTTTAAATTGCATTATGTAGCTATAAAGTAGTAGGTTGTAATACTAGTTATCCTTTCTATATTTTCTCTTCATTTAAGCTTTCTGAATACTGATTATTTTCTGTATTTTCTGTGAAACCTTTTTTTTTTTTTTTTTAGTAATTGTAAATTTGCAAAGAATAAGAAATAAGATTCATGTTCAGGAAATATTTTATATTGCATTATTATGGCTATGTATGTGTACATATTATGCATCAAAAGGATGAAATCATTTTCACTTAAAAAATTTTACAACTGTTGTCATGTTATATCTAATTTGTACCTATAGAGTATTTCTTTTTTTTTTTTTAAATTATTCTTTAAGTTCTAGGGTACATGTGCACAACGTGCAGGTTTGTTACATATGTATACTTGTGCCATGTTGGTGTGCTGCACCCATCAACTCGTCAGCACCCATCAACTCGTCATTTACATCAGGTATAACTCCCAGTGCCATCCCTCCCCCACCCCTCCCCATAATAGGCCCCGGTGTGTGATCTTCCCCTTCCCGAGTCCAAGTGATCTCATTGTTCAATTCCCACCTATGAGTGAGAACATGCGGTGTTTGGTTTTCTGTTCTTGCAATCGTTTACTGAGAATGATGGTTTCCAGCTGCATCCATGTCCCTACAAAGGACACAAACTCATCCCTTTTTATGACTGCATAGTATTCCATGGTGTATATGTGCCACATTTTCTTAATCCAGTCGGTCACTGATGGACATTTGGGTTGATTCCAAGTCTTTGCTATTGTGAATTGTGCTGCAATAAACATATGTGTGCATGTGTCTTTATAGCAGCATGATTTATAATCCTTTGAGTATATACCCAGTAATGGGATGGCTGGGTCATATGGTATTTCCAGTTCTAGATCCTTGAGGAATCGCCATGCTGTTTTCCACAATGATTGAACTAGTTTACAATCCCACCAACAGTGTAAAAGTGTTCCTATTTCTCCAAATCCTCTCCAGCACCTGTTGTTTCCTGACTTTTTAGTGATTGCCATTCTAACTGGTGTGAGATGGTATCTCATTGTGGTTTTGATTTGCATTTCTCTGATGGCCGGTGATGATGAGCATTTTTTCATGTGTCTGTTGGCTGTATGCACATCTTCTTTTGAGAAATGTATGTTCATATCCTTTGCCCACTTTTTGATGGGGTTGTTTGTTCTTTTCTTGTAAATTTGTTTGAGTTCTTTGTAGGTTCTGGATATTAGCCCTTTGTCAGATGAGTAGATTGCAAAAATTTTCTCCCATTCTGTAGGATGCCTGTTCACTCTGATGGTAGTTTCTTTTGCTGTGCAGAAGCTCTTTAGTTTAATTAGTTCCCATTTGTCAATTTTGGCTTTTGTTGCCGTTGCTTTTGGTGTTTTAGACATGAAGTCCTTGCCCATGCCTATGTCCTGAATGGTATTACCTAGGTTTTCTTCTAAGATTTTTATGGTATTAGGTCTAACATTTAAGTCTCTAATCCATCTTGAATTAATTTTCGTATAAGGAGTAAGGAAAGGATCCAGTTTCAGCTTTCTACTTATGGCTAGCCAATTTTCCCAGCACCATTTATTAAATAGGGAATCTTTTCCCCATTTCTTGTTTTTCTCAGGTTTCTCAAAGATCAGATGACTGTAGATGTGTGATATTGTGTCTGAGGACTCTGTTCTGTTCCATTGGTCTATATCTCTGTTTTGGTACCAGTACCATGCTGTTGTGGTTACTATAGCTTTGTAGTATAGTTTGACATCAGGTAGTGTGATGCCTCCAGCTTTGTTCTTTTGACTTAGGATTGTCTTGGCAATGCGGGCTCTTTGTTGGTTCCATATGAACTTTAAAGTAGTATTTTCCAATTCTGTGAAGAAAGTCATTGGTAACTGGATGAGGATGGCATTGAATGTATAAATTACCTTGGGCAGTATGGCCATTTTCACAATATTGGTTCTTCCTATCCGTGAGTATGGTATGTTCTTCCATTTGTTTGTATCCTCTTTTATTTCACTGAGCAGTGTTTTGTAGTTCTCCTTGAAGAGGTCCTTTACATCCCTTGTAAGTTGGATTCCTAGGTATTTTTTTCTCTTTGAAGCAATTGTGGATGGAAGTTCATTCCTGATTTGGCTCTCTGTTTGTCTGTTACTGGTGTATAAGAATGCTTGTGATTTTTGCACATTAATTTTGTATCCTGAGACTTTGCTGAAGTTGCTTATCAGCTTAAGGAGATTTTGGGCTGAGACAATGGGGTTTTCTAAATGTACAATCATGTCATCTGCAAACATCTGCAAACAGGGACAATTTGACTTCTTCTTTTCCTAACTGAATACGCTTTATTTCTTTCTCTTGCCTGATTGCCCTAGCCAGAACTTCCAACACTATGTTGAGTAGGAGTGGTGAGAGAGGGCATCCCTGTCTTGTGCCAGTTTTCATAGGGAATGCTTCCAGTTTTTGCTCATTCAGTATTATATTGGCTGTGGGTTTGTCATAAATAGCTCTTATTATTTTGAGATACATTCCATCAATACCAAATTTATTGAGAGTTTTTAGCATGAAGGACTGTTGAGTTTTGTCAAAGGCCTTTTCTGCATCTATTGAGATAATGATGTGGTTTTTGTCTTTGGTTCTGTTGATATGCTGGATTATGTTTATTGATTTGCGTATGTTGAACCAGCTTTGCATCCCAGGGATGAAGCCCACTTGATCATGGTGGATAAGTTTTTGATGTGCTGCTGGATTCAGTTTGCCAGTATTTTATTGAGGATTTTTGCATCAATGTTCATCAGGGATATTGGTCTAAAATTCTCTTTTTTTGTTGTGTCTCTGCCAGGCTTTGGTATCAGGATGATGTTGGCCTCATAAAATGAGTTAGGGAGGATTCTCTCTTTTTCTATTGATTGGAATAGTTTCAGAAGGAATGGTACCAGCTCCTCCTTGTACCTCTGGTAGAATTCAGCTGTGAATCTGTCTGGTCCTGGACTTTTTTTGGTTGGTAGGCTGTTAATTATTGCCTCAATTTCAGAGCCTGCTGTTGGTCTATTCAGGAATTCAACTTCTTCCTGGTTTAGTCTTGGGAGAGTGTAAGTGTCCAGGAAATTATCCATTTCTTCTAGATTTTCTAGTTTATTTGCGTAGAGATGTTTATAGTATTCTCTAATGGTAGTTTGTATTTCTGTGGGGTCGGTGGTGATATCCCCTTTATCATTTTTTATTGCGTCTATTTGATTCTTCTCTCTTTTCTTCTTTATTAGTCTTGCTAGCTGTCTATCAATTTAGCTTATCTTTTCAAAAAACCAGCTCCTGGAGTCATTGATTTTTTGGAGGGTTTTTTTGTATCTCTATCTCCTTCAGTTCTGCTCTGATCTTAGTTAGTTCTTGCCTTTTGCTAGCTTTTGAATGTGTTTGCTCTTGCTTCTCTAGTTCTTTTAATTGTGATGTTAGAGTGTCAATTTTAGATCTTTCCAGCTTTGTCTTGTGGGCATTTAGTGCTATAAATTTCCCTCTACACACTGCTTTAAATGTGTCCCAGAGATTCTGGTATGTTGTATCTTTGTTCTCATTGGTTTCAAAGAACATCTTTATTTCTACCTTCGTTTTGTTATGTACCCAGTAGTCATTCAGGACCAAGTTGTTCAGTTTCCAAGTAGTTGAGCAGTTTTGATTGAGTTTCTTAGTCTGGAGTTCTAGTTTGATTGCACTGTGGTCTGAGAGACAGTTTGTTGTAATTTCTGTTCTTGTACATTTGCTGAGAAGTGCTTTACTTCCAATTACGTGGTCAATTTTGGAATAAGTGCCATGTAGTGCTGAGCAGAATTATATTCTGTTGATTTGGGGTGGAGAGTTCTGTAGATATCTATTAGGTCCGCTAGGTGCAGAGTTGAGTTCAATTCCTGGATATCCTTGTTAACTTTCTGTCTCATTCATCTGTCTAATGTTGACAGTGGGGTGTTGAAGTCTCCCATTATTATTGTATGGGAGTCTAAGTCTCTTTGTAAGTCTCTAAGGACTTGCTTTATAAATCTGGGTGCTCCTGTATTGGGTGCATATATATTTAAGATAGTTAGCTCTTCCTGTTGAATTGATCCCTGTACCATTATGTAATGGCCTTCTTTGTCTCTTTTGATCTTTGATGGTTTAAAGTCTGTTTCATCAGAGACTAGGATTGCAACCCCTGCTTTTTTTTTGTTCTCCATTTGCTTGGTAGATCTTCCCCCATCCCTTTATTTTGAGCCTATTTGTGTCTCTGCATGTGAGATGGGTCTTCTGAATATAGCAAACTGATGAGTCTTGACTCTTTATCGCGTTTGCCAGTCTGTGTCTTTTAATTGGACCATCTAGTCCATTTACATTTAAGGTTAATATAGTTATGTGTGAACTTGATCCTGTCATTGTGATATTAGCTGGTTATTTTGCTCGTTAGTTGATGCAGTTTCTTCCTAGCCTCGATGGTCTTTACATTTTGGCATGTTTTTGCAATGGCTGGTACCCGTTGTTCCTTTCCATGTTTAGTGCTTCCTTCAGGATCTCTTGCAGGGCAGGTCTGGTGGTGACAAAATCTCTCAGCATTTGCTTGTCTGTAAAGGATTTTATTTCTCCTTCACTTATGAAACTTAGTTTGGCTGGATATGAAATTCTGGGTTTAAAATTCTTTTCTTTAAGAATGTTGAATATTGGCCCCCACTCTCTTTTGGCTTGTAGAGTTTCTGCCGAGAGAGCTGCTGTTAGTGTGATGGGCTTCCCTTTGTGGGTAACCCGACCTTTCTCTCTGGCTGCCCTTAACATTTTTTCCTTCATTTCAACTTTGGTGAATCTGACAATTATGTGTCTTGGAGTTGCTCTTTTCGAGGAGTATCTTTGTGGCGTTCTCTGTATTTCCTGAATTTGAATGTTGGCCTGCCTTACTAGGTTGGACAAGTTCTCCTGGATGATATCCTGAAGAATTTTTCCAACTTAGTTCCATTTTCCTCCTCACTTTCAGGCACCCCAATCAGACATAGATTTGGTGTTTTCACATAATCCCATACTTCTTGCAGGCTTTGTTCATATCTTTTTCCTCTTTTTTCTTTAGACTTCTCTTCTCGCTTCATTTCCTTGATTTGATCCTCAATCGCTGATACTCTTTCTTCCAGTTGATCGAGTCGGTTACTGAAGCTTGTGCATTTGTCACGTATTTCTCGTGTCATCGTTTTTATCTCTGTCAGTTCGTTTATGGCCTTCTTTGCATTGATTGTTCTAGTCATCTATTCTTCTATTCTTTTTTCAAGATTTTTAGTTTCTTTGTGCTGGGTACATAATTCCTCCTTTAGCTCTGAGAAGTTTGATGGACTGAAGCCTTCTTCTCTCAACTCGACAAAATCATTCTCCGTCCACCTTTGATCCGTTGCTGGTGATGAGCTGCGTTCCTTTTGAGGGAGAGATGCGCTCTTACGTTTTGAATTTCCAGCTTTTCTGCCCTGCTTTTTCCCCATCTTTGTGGTTTTATCTGCCTTTGGTCTTTGATGATGGTGATATACTGATGGGGTTTTGGTGTGGGTGTCCTTTCTCTTTGTTAGTTTTCCTTCTGACAGTCAGGACCCTCAGCTGTAGGTCTGTTGGAGATAGCTTGAGGTCCACTCCAGACCCTGTTTGCCTGGTTATCAGCAGCAGAGGCTGCAGAAGATAGAATATTGCTGAACAGCGAGTGTTCCTGTCTGATTGTTGCTCTGGAAGCTTCGTCTCAGGGGTGTACCCCGCCATGTGAGGTGTGGGATGTCAGTCTGCACCTAGTGGGGAATGTCTCCCAGTTAGGCGACTCAGGGGTCAGGGACCAACTTGAGCAGGCAGCCTGTCCGTTCTCAGATCTCAGCCTCTTCTGTGAAACTTTATGTGTGGGTGTATGCATGCACAAACACATACGAGGTCAGCAATTTTATTTACTTTTTTTATTACTCTGTCATGTGGCCATGGAACAAATATTTTTCAATGACAAAATTTAGTAGAAAAGGCTCTGGAAATTAAGAAAGCCAATCCATGAACACCTAAAATCATGACTTTTAAAAATTACCTTCTTTGTGCATACTCTATTTCAATTCAATTCTACAGATGGATGTAGAATGTGCCTACTGTGTGCTGGGCATTATGCTAAGTGCTCCGATATAGCACTGATAAAAAGGACAAAAACCTTTATTCTCAAGGAGTTTAGAATCTTAAGTGGTAGTCAACAAACAAATAAATACTATATATTATGATAGATGGTAAAAAGCCCTAAGAAAATAAAGCAAGGCAAGTACTGACACAGTTCACTTATTAATAAGTTCTCTGTTATCTAGGGACTGAGAATACAGTTTGTTAATTTATTGACCCTGCTTCCCTGTCTTCTAGACATTTGTTATGTCAGTCATTCTTACTGTTAGTTGAAGTCAAAGAAACTCTAATCTAGAAATTGTTTACTTGGTTCTACTTAGGGAGTGGGTAGTAAATAAGTCTTTCAAAATTTGATGCAATTATCCAAAATTATTGAATGTGTATGTACTTTTCTGAGATAAATTTCTGTACTTTTCATTCAGTTATCAAATAGTCTGTGACCCAAAATATTTAAGTGGTGACTCTAATTTATCCTTTCTTCTAGCCACATGGCTAAGTAGTTTTGTGAATGAGTAACACAGTCTTGATTAATATGAGGTTTGCAGGCTAGCCTTTGTGTACCTATCTCTGGTTAGTAACTTTTAAAATTAGAGTTGTATCTTTTTGTCAGATGGCTTTTTAATAATCTTCTAAAATGAATATAATAACATTCTAAATGTGTTTAAAATATGCAATTTTGTTTATACTTTTAAAATCAAAATACTTGATAGTTTCTTGTGTGATGATATATATTTTAAGTTGTATTTTCCAAAGACAATTTATAATATCAACAAGGAAGGCTAACTCATGGCCATATTATAAATACACACATATCTAGTTGGGTAAAGAATATACAGATTGGACAGAACACCTAATTGGAGAAATTGGTAAAGGAGGTGCCACTAACTCAATATTTGAAAATGTACCATTTAACCCTTTACAACTTAGTGAGGCAGGTATTATTGTCTCTATTTTGCAGATGAGAAAACTGAGGCTCAAAGAGGTGAATAGAATATGTAACTTGCTTAAGGTCAATTAGTATGGAACTTCACAGCCCACACTCAACTGCCACTTAGCAAACCAAATGAAAGCTAGGGTAATGTTTACTCATTATAAAAAGGATTTCTGGGCATGCTTTGGCCTGCAGATAATATTGTATGTGTGACAGGTGGGGGGTGTGTGTGTGTGTGTGTGTGTGTATGTATGTATGTGTATGTGAAGAACCGACCAAATATTAGCTCTATAGGTTGCAATCCTGCCTCCTACCAAAGCCATAGCCAAGTGGAAATACAACTTTTTTTTCTTCCTCTTTCATACATTCATTTTCATGTGAATACTTCTCCTTGAAAGTTTGTGTATGTTATGTGATTGATCACTTGTCTGAGAGGAATCTTTAATGTTGACTCTGTCAGAGGCTGTTGTAGGTCACAAGGATATAAAGGTGAATAAGACTCCAGCTGTCTCCTAATGGAGATTACACTCTACTCTGAGGAGATAGACATGTAGACAAATTATTGCAATAAACCAATCTAAATGTTAATAGAGAAAGATGTAGAGTGCTGAGGGAACAGAGTAGCAGACTACAGAGGGAAGGGAAAGGAAAAAATAACAGAGGAGGTGACATTGGAGCCAAAGAAGAGATATGTGAAACAGCGTAGTGTGTTTTGGGAATCTTATTTGGTTCACTGTGGCTAAATTATAGATAATTAGGAATATGTTTTAGAACATAGGACTGGAAAGGTTGTTTTCACGTCCTGAGGGGTTTTGTATACTAGACTTAGGACTTAAAAGTTTGGATTTTATTTTGTAGGTAGTAAGGAGCTATTGGAGACTTTTAAGAAGGGAAGGGGGATGATGGGATGAGGTTCTATAGGAGGCAGGTAGCCCAGTTAGAAGACTATTGTGATAGTCTGGGAATATGTGGATGATGAGAGTCTGAAATCAGTCATGAATTTTGGAAAATATTTGAAAAATATTTAGAAGATACTATAGAACAGATTAGGTGACCAAAATGTCTTATATTTATACTACTTTATAGTTGCCAAAATCCTGTAAGTGTGCATGTTATTGGATATTATCAGTAACCCAGAAAAGTAGGTAGTTCAGATGGATTGATTTCCATTTTGTATGAGGAAATTGAGATCTTAAAAGATGTGGCTTAGCCACGGTCACATAGCTAGTGATAGTTTAAGCGTGAACCAAATCATAAGCTTCAAATTCAGGGTTCTTTTTAATTTGTCTACATCATCTCTATGCAGTGCTTAAGCATACATTAGTTAATATCAAGGCCTGATCATGGTGGGGTGTGTGTTTTAATTTATTCACTTAATATCTCTCTTCATTAGTTATGTTAAGTGCCTAATGGAGAGGGATAGGATCAATTAAATAAGGTAAATGCAACATTTTACAGGTCAATGTAAATACCTAGAATGTGCTTTTCAATTAAGACGACATGTATGCCAGTGCTTTTTTAATATATGAGAATGGTTATGACATTTATTCCTATTTTATTGGAGAGTCTGTTGCACTTGATAATAGTGTCAGGCTGGTATCAGAGACTGTGCTTACTGTAATCAGTGTTAAAGATCAGTATATGAAGAATCCTTACTTAACATGTACCATTAAATTGATTTTGTATTAGGTATTATAGAGATATTATAGATTATATCTCTACAACATCTTCCTTCTTTTTACCCATAACCTCTAAAAGGTTTAGTGCCAGAAGGAACAGAACTGTATCTTTATTTTCTCATCACATCCTCTCTCAAATAGATAATACTTTCATTGCTCTCTTTCCAACTTGGCTTTGAGTCACTGCTGTGATTCTAGCTGTTGAACAGTCTTTCAAATTAAGTGATTAGTATTCTAGTCAAGGAAAAATTGTTGTGAGCCTACCATTCTTACCCAGTATTGTTAAGATAGTTTTACTAAATCTATTATTAGGGTCGTGTTCTCAGAGGCATATGACTATTGGGTTTCATAAAACTTCCCTAAATATTGATACTTGAGATTTACAGGAAATTAAATCTAAAACCTTACACTTTTGAAGCTGGAGGCACCAATAAGCTGCTGAAGTTCAGTATAAAGCCACATCTGTGCTCCTTAATACTTTATAAGAAAAGTTTCTCTGCCTTAGTCTTCCTTTACTATTTTTGTCTTACTTGATTAAAATTTTGCTGTTGTATTAACTAATAAATTCAAAGGAAATGTTCTGATTAGTTTCTGTCATAACTGGGAACGATAGTAAGAGTACCTTGGAAAGTATGATAGTCTGTTGTGTAACACTTGCTAGGTAGTAGATATGAATTCTCTGCCTGACTATTTCAATCTCATTGTATCTAAAGGTGTGAACCTCTTACCATCTGGATACTTTAGTTTCCCTCTAAATTAAAAAGAAAAAAAGCAAATCTTACCTGTATAGTACCTAATGCAAAGGTTTTTGAAAGATGATGGGAAGTCATTAAAGTGCTTTTTAACAATTTATGCTATTTACTAGTTGAAATTTTTAACTATTTAAAAACCATTAGTTTTAAAAAATATTATTTTAAAATAGTAATTTACTATTTAATATTTAAAAACCATTGGCTCTTTTAATATATTTCATTGCTTGGTATTAGAATTTTTTATTTTTAGAATAGAGTATATTTAAAGATGACTTTTGCTGTTAAATTTGACAGGCGTGGCAGGAGGCCAATCTAGTAAGCCCAAAGGGAGAATTCGCAGAGTATGTAGGTTAAAGGAGCCCCGGATCTGACTTTCTATGAAGCCCAGCCTACCCATACACATTCCTGCAGAGTGGAGATTTGCTTAAAGTTGACTGTTTTCTTCCTTCTGTACCATCTGATTCAAATCTGCACCTGTCTTTTAAAGCTAGAGACGGTTGGATGGCAGCTTAACCTTCAGATGGCTCACTCTGCTCAAGCAAAACTAAAATCTCCTCAAGCTGTGTTACAACTCGGAGTGAACAATGAAGATTCAAAGGTAAGAAATGGTATCCCATTGAAAGGATGTATTTTGTTTGTTGGGACTTAAACTTTATTCTTAGCAGTCTTTGCTCTCTGGTTTTAAATTTTAAACATAATTCAGTTAAACAATTATTAATAAGTGGATCTTTTTTGACAGATTTTGATGTCAGATTTAAATATCACTGTTATTTATCTCAAGAAATAGCTTATCTTGCAAAGTACCTTTCATAAAAAACATTTCATAATGTCTTCTTTTAAATTCTGCAGTGAAAAAAAAAATGGTAAAGACCACATAAAATCATGATTTTAATGTTTTAGGTATTTGCGAATATTCCTGAGTGTTTCATGTTTTAAGCTGAATATATGTGGTAGAGGGAATATTGTTTGTTGTCCAGCTAGTGCCTGGAACAATAAATATGATGGAGACCTGAATTGTATTTTTGTGTGTGTAGTAGTATAGTATGCTTCCATGTGTTTAAATCCCAGCTTTTGAGAAATAGAATTTTTTTTTTTATACCACAGGGTGATTTTTACTTTATTATTAATTTCAGAACAACTTGAACATGATTATTAAAGATCAGAGCATTGCTATGAAATAGTTTTTGTTACTGCAACATATAGGGAAATACGTCTTTCAGATATGACAAGAGCTTTTTATCGTATTTTATATTGTAATTGATTATCTTTTAAGATAGAAAAGGGGGAGTGACTTTTTCCTCCTAAGTAGATAAGACTATCTCATCTTCAGACAAAATAGAATTGAGAATGAGGTATTAGAGAATATCTGAGGAAGTAGATTACAGTGACTGAATGTGATAATAGAATAATGGAAGAAATGTTATTATTAATAACAGGAATTGAAGAATGGGAATATTATTACTTTTTTGTTAAAACTTTCACTATTCATTCTATTATGCACGTTTCTGGCTTCTTTCAGAAGTACCTAGCCCAGGTTATATGGCAATAAAATTCTGTGGAATTGACTTGAGTCTTATATATAATGTATTAGTTTATTACAGTGTTTCAGAAGTATCATTTTATTTCACAGATTTTCGCTGGAAAGTAATATGAACTTAGTGGTTAGAGTCAAGCTGTTAGAGTATGTCTAGTGGTTTCCCTTTATCTGCAGTTTCACTTTCCGTAGTTTCAGTTACCCACTGCTGTTTGAAATAGGTGAGTACAGTACAGTAAGATGAGAGAAAGAGACTACGTCCACATAACTTTATTACACTATGTTGTTAATGGTTGTTCTGTTTCATTATGACTGTTGTTAATCTCTTACACTGCCTAATTTATAAATTGACTTTATCATAAGTTTGTGTATATGGGAAAAAACAGTATATATTGAGTTCAGTATTATCCATGGTTTCAGGCCTCCACTGGGAGTTTTGGAATGTATCCTCCCACCGTGGGCAGAGAGACTACTGTGTGCTCTGCAGTTTAGTGTAGTGTAACCTTAGGCAAATTACTTAATCCTTGATTCTCAGTTTCTTTATCTGTAAAATATAGGTAGCATTATCTATCCACACAATTTTTATGAAGACTAAATACCTAGTATATGTAAAGTGTTTAGTCCAGTGCCCAGTAGTACAGCATGTGCTCAATAAATGCTGGCTGCTGCCATCATCATCAGTAAAACTGTTTTGTTTCTAGCTAAAATAAAGAAATCAATCCATGTGTTTTAATTCAAAGTTCTCACTATTTCCTGATGAAATTATTACCTCTTCCCTTGTTCCTTGCATTCCCTCTCCCTTTTTTTTTTTTTTTTTTTTTTGATTATATTTTTCATATATGTCCTTACTGGAAATTAGGGAGGGGAAAAAGAGCCTGGAAAGTCCCTTTTATTTCTTCTGTGAACTGAGTAAGGTATTCCTTTAGGTGTAGGATGATGATCTGGAACTTACTAGTATAGGCTGGAACTATTCCATGAGTGAAAATCCATGCATACATGCACATTCCAAGTAGCTATATACTTCCTCTGGTTTACTTTTCATGACTACCTAATGTTAAGTCTACGTAGCTAAAAGCATTTTATATGTTGGAAGTATACTATTTTGACCACATACATTGGATATGCTTTAAGCATCATGAGTTCAGCAATGCTTGTCTTTGGGATTCTCAAGTCCCCCTAACTTCTTTGTTACATCTTCAAAGTATGCCTATGTGTCTATTATATTTTTAGGCAGTAGGAATAAAAGAATAATGCTTCTTGTAAGACAGCCATGTTAATAAGACATTCAGATTATTCAGGAAGATGTGAATATCTAGATGTGAAATCTAACTCATTTGAAATATGAGCTTGAGTACATTTATGTTTTTCTGTGTGTTTGTATTTTGAAATTTTGAATAAATGTATATATGCACCTTGATTAATCTTATAACTTGCAGTTCTAGAGCACCATTTTCATTAACAAATATGCTGAGGAAGAAGAGCAGAAGCACACATACGTAAAAGATATTTCCCTTTCATCTTGTATGTAGACTTAAGTGACTTCTTTGCATTGCCTTTCTCTTTTATGGCGTTGTACACATTTTGTGCCTGTGTCTTTTATCTCCTAAACAATAGACACATAATGAGGTATAGAGCTACCATCACCTAGGCAGAAACATACCATCTTCAAGTGATACGGTGTGCCCTAGCTATAAAGGACCGGTTAACTACTATACCTGTTTTCCTCAATGTACTGCTGGCTGGAATTACTGCTCTTTCTTTTGTTTACCTTCCTTGATTTTAGGATTTTGTATTCTGTTCTTTGTACTCTTCATCTTGTTCCTTATGTTAATTTTTATGTGACTCCTGTTATTAAGGACCACTAACTACTTTTCTCTCAAATATTTACTCTGTTATGAAATGAGAATTCTTCACAGGTTGGAATATTAAGTAAAAGGAATGAGGGTATAGAGCATGTTTTAAAAAACAAGTTTGTTAAAGGAAAGGAAAACTTTTACCAAAAGGGAGATTAAATGTTATCACTGCTTAGTTTAGGATATACAGTATCTTAAAGTACAAAACTGTCATACTTATGAAGTTGGTGTTTGTTTAAAACAGGAAGCATTGAGTACAGTTCTCACAAATGTGTATTTTACAGGGTAGTTATCCTGAAAATATACATATATTAAACTATTGGGAGGATTAAAGTGACTGTAAATTGTGAGGGAGTATTTTGGTGGTGTTTACTTTGAACTGAAAACTTACTGTAATTCACTGAAGAGTGTGGTTTATGAGGAGCTCCTTGTCTTCTTTTTCACTTCTAACATACACATGAAAAATGTAGCCTGCAGTGAAGTTTTAATTGCTATCACACTGGATAACACTGTTTGACTGTAGTCTCCTTTCTTAGAACACTTCTGTCTCGAGGCTTTCCTGTTTTGCTACTAATTTTATCACAAAAACTGGGTGATTGTAGCTTTCCTGCAGTATTTTGATATGTATTCTAGTTGTTTTTGGTTAATTGTCTTAGTGTTTGTCTACTGTGTTTAGGAAAGTGAGATTATTTTCCTGTTCCACAGATACCTCAAATTGAGTTTTCTGACTTAAAGTTTTTTTCATTAGGGGGCAGTAGAGTGCTTTGCTTACTGAGCCTTTTCTGGCATTCACAGTGTTATTTGAAATAACATTCAAAATAATTTGTGAAGTCAGTAGTTGAAGGAAATGCTAAGTGTTTACATTTCTAATCTGTATAGAACAATAGAGTTCCCTTATTTATTTCCATCAACAAAATTAATGCTTATTAATCATTTATGTATAGAACAAATAAATGAAATCATCATGATTTGACTTTTGAAATTTGTATAAGATCATTTGCCAAAATGAAATATATTAAAAGCTTTCTACAGTATTGACTTTTTTGTTACATTATGTCACTTATATTAATTTCTTCATGAGAAAAAAGCATAAAATAGTCCATAAGATAATTGAATGGCACTATTAGGTTATGATGTAACTAGTTCTAGGCCCATTGTAGTCAGCTGAAAGTTCTTTATTTAGAGAGAGTAATGTCATTTGTAACAAATGTTGGTAATATTGTCTGACACCAACACTTTAACTTTGAATTTCTTAAAATACTTTAATTTTGCTATTTATCTTTGTACACTTTTTTCCCCAGTAAATTTCCTGTTAAAGACAAACCTGTTTTGTTAATACAGGGATTCCAAATTTTATTTGTACATCTTTGAGGAAGGATCCTTGTGTTTCATTTTTTTTTTCTTTTGTAATAACTGTGGTAAAATCACCCTGAGAGAACTTTTGTTTATCTTAATGTTAAATTAGATTATAATCAGGTTGCAGAAAGTACTTTATGTAAAAGTAATTATGATTTTGAATGAATTTGGGACTCAATACTAGTTTTCTGACTTAGAGCTCTTCATTCTTATTTCCAAAATATGTGACAAATTCTGTTTAGTGTGAAAAAATGGGCAAAACTTCTTTTTTAAGTGTTTACTCTGTGCTATACACATCTCTTCCAGGCATGATTTCTTATTATTCTTATTTTATTGATAAGTAGAGATGTAGAAGCACAGAGAAGTTAAATAATATTCCCATGTTATACAGATAGTAAACAGTAGACCTAGGGTTTGAATCCAGGCAATTTTATTTGAGTTCCAGTTTATCAGTAGGATGCTGTATCATCTTGTTAATATAATAACTTAGCAGTTGATCTTGTAATATATGTATATGTTTCAAGGTGTTGAAAGCTATTCTAAAATGTAGGGTTGTTCATAGGGTTATAGTTACACGGATTCTAGATTTAATTTTTCTCTTTCCCCTTTATTTGACTAAGTTGAAACAATTTTACATTTTTAGTCCATTAGAAACACCATTTACTCTCATGTAGTAAGTAAAGTTATAAATGATGTCAGTTCAACAGAGGCTGCCTTTTATTAACAAATATTATTGTAAGGGCTACATGACATCAATGATGTTGATGTCTTGCGAGCAAATAAGCTATATCAGTTAAAAGAAAAGATGCCCTCAGATCTATTTAGGACAGATTTCTCAGAGAAAAATATGTATGCTATTCAAATCATGAATTCTTGTTATAGAAATTTACATCTTTTCATCTTAAAGGTGGTGGTAGTATTAACTGATTTGGAAGGACCTTCACATTTTTTAGCCTTATGTGAGTTGGTCTGCGTTTTCCTTTTTTTTTTCTTGAGGTATCCCGTATCATATCTTTATTAGAATAAATCACACTAAAGAATGCTTTCTCACCCTTGATTACACATACAAACGAGATAATTCAACTGATAGGACATGATTCAAATATAAATAAAATCATTCTCTCACATATTTAACATTGTTGAGTGGCTTTTTAAATTGTATATATTTAAGGTATACAACATGCTGTTTTGATATAAGTATACATAGTAAAATGATTGCTACTATTAAGAAAATTAATCCATCCATCACCTTCCATAATTACGTTTCTTTTGTGTTTGGTAAAAGCACCTAAAATCTATTTTCCTAGAAAAATTTCAGTTTATGATACAATATTACTAACTATAGTCCTCATGCTGTACATCAGATCTCCAGACTTATTTATCCTACATAACTGCAAGTTCATATGCTTTGACCTGCTTCCCATTTTCTCCCTTTCCTTGTCTCTGATAATCACTGTTCTACTAGGCATTTTTTTAAAATTCCACATATAAGTGAGATCATGCAGTATTTCAGTATTTTTCTTTCTATGTCTGGCTTATTTCACTTACCATAATGTCCTCCAGATTCATCTATTTTGTTGCAAATGGCACTATATCCTTTTTTCAAGGCTGACTCATATTCCTATGTGTGTGTATATGTGTCTGTGTCTGTTTATATGTATGTATATGTATGCATATATATATGGACACATATACATATCACAATTTATCCATTGATAGATACTTACATTGTTTCCATATCTTGGCTATTATGAATAATGCTGCAGCAAACATGGGGGTGCAGATGTCTCTTTAACATACTGGATTCATCTTCTTTGGATATATACCAAGCAGGAGATTCCTGGTAGTTCTAATTTGAATTTTTTGAGGAACCTTCAAACTGTTGTCCTTAATGGCTATACCAATTTACATTTCTACCATCAGTGTACAGGGGTTCCCTTTTCTCCACATTCTCACCAGTGTTTGTTATCTCTTGTCTTTTTGATAATAGTCATTCTAACAGTTGTGAGATAATATTTCATTTTGGTTTTGTTTGCATTTCCCTAATGGTTAGTGATATTGAACATCTTTTCATTTATCTGTTGGCCATTTTTATGTCGTCTTTGGAGAATTTCTATTTAGGTCCTTTGTCCCTTTTAAAATCAATTAATCTTAGTACATTGTTATTATTTTGCTATTGAATTGTGTGAGTTCCTTTTACATGTTGGATATTAACCCATTATCAGATACGTGGTTTGCAAATTTTTCTTCCAATCCATAGACTGTATTTTTTGTTGATGGTTTCCTTTTCTGTACAGGAGCTTTTAGTTTGATGTAGTTCTACTTATTTTTTGCTTTTGTTCCTCAAGCTTTTGGTGTGATAATTCAAGATATCGTGACTAGGATGAACATCAAGGAGCTTTTTCTCTGTGCTTTCTTCTAGGAGTTTTATGGTTTCAGATCTTATGTTTAGGTCTTTTATCTCTTTTGAGTTTGGTTTTTGTGTATGGTGTAAAGGTCCAGTTTCATTGTTTTGCACGTGGATATTCAGTTTTCCCAGCACCATTTATTAAAGAGACAATTCTTTCTTTATTGCATCTTCTTGGTGGTCTTGACAAAAATTAATTGAACATGTATGCTTGGGTTATTTCTGGGCTGTCTGTAGTATTTCTTTTGTCTGTGTGTCTGGCTTTATGCCAGTACCTTACTGTTTTGGTTACTATAACTTTATAATGTAATTTAAAATTAGGAAGTGTGATACCTCTAACTTTGTTTTACTTTCTCAAGATTATTTTGGTTTTTCAGGGTCTTTCGTGATTCCATGTGAATTTTATGATTTTTTTCTCTATTTCTGTAAAAAATGCCATTGGAATTTTCATAGGATTGCAGTGAATCCATATATTGCTTTGGGTAGTATGGACATTTTAACAGTATTAATTCTTCCAATTCATGAACATGGGCTATCTTGCTATTTAATTAGGTCATCTTCAATTTCTTTAATCAGTGTGTTATAGTTTTCAGATCTTTCACTTCTTTGGCTATATTTATTTATAGGCATTTTATTCTTTTTGCTCTCCTAACAATGTTATAGTAGCAGGGTCTGGAAAGAGTGGCGGTGGCTGGGAAAGTGGGGGCACATAAATAAGATTGTTTCTTGTTTTTTTTTTTTTTTTTTCCCAGCTAGATCATTATTTTTGTGAAGAAATCCATCTGATTTTTGTATGGTGATTTTGTAAGGTGTATGCTACTTTACTGAATTTATTTGTTCATTTTAACTTTTTTTGTGGCATTTTAAGGGTTCTTTTTTTTTAAAAAAAGAACATATAGGATAATGTCATCTGCAAACAGGAATAATTTTCTTGTCCTCTCTCAAGTGAAATGATTTTTTAATATTGCCTGCCTTTTAAAAAAAAATCATGATTCATTTTTCTGTTACCAAATCTGTATGTGCTTACTGTAGAAAACTTAGAAATTATAGAAACATGAAAGGAAAAGCTGTTAGACTTACCACGAAGATGCAGGCAGTCTATTTGTTTTATTTTATTTTTTTCAGTGTTTATTCGATACAAACTTCTTCTCCAGAGTCTGATTGTAGGACTTGTTTGATTTTATATTCTGCCTTTTTTTACTTAATGCTGTGACAAATCATTTTTTATATTATCTCAAACTCATCATTAATATATTTTAAATTACTGCGTTATATTATGGCTATGACAGACATATTAGGATTTCTTAATAATTCTTACCCTGTCAAATACTGGGTTTGTTTCTAATATTTTCCTCTTACATTGTAATAAACATCTTTGTGTATATATACTTAGATGCTCAGTAAATCTTTATCCGTTATGAATGAATTAATGAAGCCTTCTTAGGATTTAGGGTTATTCCTCAAGAGGATGATTACTAGGTGAAAGGGTATAAACCAAAATAAAACAAAACATCTTATTTAGTTTGATAAATGACTTTCTGAAATCATTTTGGGGAATACACACAGAAACGCAAACGTTGCATTCAGAAGATTTCATAGCTTCTAGAGAAAGATGTAACACTATTTCAAAAATAGGTTCTTTAATAAGTGGGTAATTAATTACTTTGGATTTTAGGAGGCCAGTAAAAAGCCCAGATATTTTTGTAATACTATAGCGCCCCCTCTTTTAAACTTTTGTATTACATTAGTGCACACATTAAACAAGCTTTTGTTATGTATATTTTGTTTTATTATAGAACATGTAGAAGCAATCTGATCAAATACTCAAGCAGTTAGAAAAAATAGAAATAACTCTTGTTTGTTAGATAATTGCCAAGATACTTTGAAAACAAAATCTACTTCTTTGGAATGAAATGTGTTTAAATGTTTTTAAGGCTTTGTGACTCTGGTTTTCTGATTCTTTGTTTTGTATCCTTTTCCGTTGTGATCAATTTCTCAATGAAATTATCCTTCAAGGTTTTATGTTTTCTAAATAACAGCAATACAGAAATGTTTTCCCTCAATTTAATGTATTTTTTTTTTGTTTTTTTGGTTTTGTGGTCAACATGACTTTTTAAAAGACAATATTACGTAGTTAAGTATATTGATACAAATCATATGTGTATAACTTCTGCATAACGCAATGGAAACCCCCTCCATATATGTGGGTGTGTGTGTAAGGTTTTTTTTTTTTTCATGTTTCAGGCTGTCAAGTAGAGAGTCTGCATTTATCCATAATAAGGCTTTATAAGCTAACAAAAAATATTGTTTCAGATGCTACTTGTCTTTGATGAGTGAAAATACACGGTATTAATACACCATTAGAGGTTAGTATTTATGTGGAGAAAATGATAATAGAGACTTGGAGTAGAAAAATCTCTGTTAAAAATACTCCAAACATTTTAGGCAATTTAGAATTAAAATATCATTGTTTTACTAAAATTCTTTTTAAAAATTTTGTGGGATTGCGTAGTAAGGAAACAAATACTATCTTCACTTATCTTTTCTAACTTCTGATTCCTGTAGTCTCTGAAACCCAGAGGCAGTTGATAAATACAGAATTTTTAAAACAGAATATGTTTTAGAAGTACCTTTAAATTTCATTAGATACCTTTTCATGTATTAGAAATGACAATAATGTAAATGAATGATATAAATATTTTGATACAAAAGTATTAACAATGAATTAGACATCTGGACGAATAAAATGCTAAATTCAATAAAGTATGCACTAACTTTTTAAACATCTTGAATTCAGTTCAAGAAATATTTTTTAAACATTTACTACATGTGAGTTACTAGGCAAGGTATTTGTGATATAGGCAGGTTTTATTTTCTGTCATGGAGCTTATGGGCTAGCAGGAAATACATACATTAAGCCAGTAAATGTGTAAGTTTGATGACTAGTACAAAGGAGGAAACATGGAAACCAATAGCAAGAAATTAGAAACTGCGACAGGCAGAGAAGCTTTCAGATGGAGGAAAAAGCACCTGAAAGAGGACAGAGGTTTATTTTTTGAGCATTTCAAATATGGAGGCACTTGAGATATCCAGGTGGAGATTGTCAGGTTTGTAGTCTGAGACATGGGAGAAAATTGTAAACTAGAAGTTGAGGTTTGGAAATCATTGCGATTATAATTTCAGTCTTGGGAATGGAAGAGATCACTTAGAGGATACAGTAGAACTAACATTTAAATGACAAGTAGAATTGAAAGAGATTATGACAGTGATTGGGAAGGAACAGCCAAATACCAAAGGAAGAGAGCATCTTAGGGGTGAATCATGTCGCATGTTGCGACTAAGTAAAGTTAGAGGGAAGCGGGGGCAGAGAGAGAAGATAATAATTCTGACAGTCATGAAGTAGGTGCTAGTATTTTCCTATTAAGTAGATCAAGAAACCCAGACTCAGTGGTTAAGTGTCTTTCTCTAAATTGGATACTAGAAAGAAAGTGATGGTGCCATAATTTGAACCCAGGTCTGTCTGACTCCATAGCCTGAGCTTATAATCACTTCATAGTGTTAAAAAATGAATTTAGTGACATGGAGATCATTGGTGATCACTTTGTGGGACAGGAGAAGGAAATATTTCAAGATGGAGGGCAGTACTGAATGCTATTTGAGAGGTCAGAAAAGAGAAGAACAGACATGTGACTGTTGGATTTCGCAAAATGGACTTCTCTGATGACCTAGACAATTATGATTTCAGTAACAATTGAGAGGAGGAGAAAGAAACTTGATTGGGATAAACTGACTAAAGAATATGAGGTGAGAGTGGAAGTAGTGATACAGGTAACTGTTTCGGAAATAGGACAGTTCATGTCGGGGAATGTGGATTCAGTGACTGGAGATATTAGAGGAGGTTTGTATGCAGATGCCACAGATCCACTGGGGGAGAAAATGATGCAGAATAGAGAGGGATATATTAATACATTTCTTGAGAAAGTGAGATGTGAGATTCAGAGCACAAACGGAAAGGTTGGATTCAATCAGAGTGGGAACATTTCTTTTGTCTTCATAGGGAAAAAAGAGGATGGGTCAGGGAGGTGGTTTTGATGGTGGAAAGAGAAAGTTGTAATGATCTGATTGCTTCTGTTTTCTCAGTGCTGCTGTCATGAGGTTGGGAGAATGGGGTGGTCCTAGTAGGTTTGAAAACAGAGGACAAAGTGTGAAATAGTTATTTTGGATATTGGACAATTGAACAAAGTAGGTAATTTTAGGGTATTTTACCGTTACTACACAGTGCTGATTGCCCAATTGTGATTTGTGATCGTGAATTTGAGATGAGAACTGTTGGCAGGTTGTGTATTTTTCTTAATCTATTTTTAATTGCTCAGGTGCACATGTGGAGTAGGTGGATAATTGGGTTTAATCATGCTTTTATCTTTGCCAGGTGTTTTTAGTGAAGGGTGAAAAGGACAAAGGGTGTGCCTATGTCTACGAAAGAGTAAATTTTAGTAACTGACCCTGGAGTCTAAATTGGGCCAGGTGGAAAGTGAGGATATTGTGTATGTGTGTTCAGGGATAGGGTGGTAAGTGATGAGAGGCAGAAGCTATCTAGAAATATGCTGAAACCTAGCCATAGTCTCTGATACGATTAGGCTTTGTGTCCGCACCCAGATCTCATCTTGAATTGTAATCCTCACAATCCCCATAATCCCTGTGTGTCAAGGGAGAGACCAGGTGGAGGTAACTGAATCATGAGGGTGGTTCCCCCATGCTGTTCTCCTGATAGTGAGTGAGTTCTCACGAGATGTGATAGTTTTATGAGGAGTTTTTACCCCTTGCCTTGGCACTTCTCCTTCCTGCCAACTTGAGAAGAAGGTGTCTTGCTTGCCCTTTGCCTTCTGCTATGATTGTAAGTTTCTTGAGGCTTCCCCAGCCATGCTGAGCTGTGAGTCAATTAAACCTCTTTCTTTTATAAATTACCCTTTCTTGGGCAGTTCTTAATAGCAGTATGAAAATGCAGTAATACAGCTTCCCTTGAGGTTTATAGAAGAGCCTCATGTAGATGCATTATTTTCCAGGATCACTCAGTGACTCTTAATTTGAGTCTTGAGATGTCTGTGGCTTGATCAGGTGTATAGTTTATCTGTTAAGAGAGAGAAGTGGATACATGTAAAACTTGAAAGCTAGTCTTTTCCGAACCTTTACCCTGCATCAGCTTGGAAACTGAAGTGGTCTAATTATATGAAGATTTATTCTGTATCCTAGGAATTCACAATGTGTGTTCAGTGGCTACTCCTTGATCTCTTGCTTCCTTGGTTGATAATATACCCAGCATCTGCTGGAAATAGTAGAGTATTAATTTCATAATGAGCCCACTACGTCAGTGATACTATATCCAGAAATCAATTAAAATGTGAGAATTTTGTATGTTGTTTGAATTATATTAGCTTTTGAACATCAGTGGTGCTGTTTTGAATTGCTTTTCTGAATCTGGTATTATAATTTTGAGGGTATTATTGTAAATTTTACTTCAAGACAAAGATGTCTAGATTGTTTTCTTATAAGTAATTTGCATTATTGGATATTGAATCCAGTCCCAATTATTTTGGCAGTAAAAGGGGTTGAGAAACACTCTTTTTTCCTGGCATAGTTTAAATAAGATTTTAAGCATGTTTACAATGTTAGTTACTATGTGACTACTTAAATATGTCTTTAATGGATTGTGTGGATTATAGTCTTTTCAGATTTTTTCTTTCCTTTGTTTGAGAATTATTTAGAGGAAGTTAAACTTATATGAAGAGGAAGAATAATTGTAACTATATATTTCTCAGAACAAATTATTGGGCACTTTTGGCCGTTTTGATGGTATTGGGAAAAGCGAAGATTCTTCTATTAAGTTTTCATATAAAATATTTTTGTTTTTCAAAGTTTCTCAGCTGTCCTTAATATTTATGATCCAAAGCTGCAATCTTTCAGAAATGCCATGTCCATATTTTAAAAAACTAAAATACTTTAAGGATTTAATCAGATCCTCAAGTCTTACATCACAGGACTTATTTGGAAATGTGGCCATCCTAAGATACCTAATGATTATGAGTCTGGTTTGGGTGTTTTCCTTTTGGGTATTTAGCATCAACCTAGCACCTTCAGTTCTGTGTTTTTGGACTGTATCTGGATGATATATTTGAGGATCTGCTGAAGACAGCTGTTTGGTTAGTGCACAAGGAACAGTCAATTTTATTACTTTATCATATGCTGGAGAATGATATTCATAAGGCAGTGGGAATATACCATAACTAGGGCCATAGATGAATAAAGGGATAGAAATAGGGTTGATGAAGCAGTATTATCCTTTATCTCATCAATTATCCTACCCTTTGCTAACAGCACAAAGGAGAAACAGACAGGATTAATATCTAATTTTTATAAACCCTTTTAACTTGCTTGTTTCATAAATGTTTGATTCCTAAGTATAATCAATGAAATAGCAAATTATACAATATTTTTAAAAATATCATATTTTAAGCTTTTAAAAATTGGTTGGCTATCTGGAATTTATATAAATTTTGCTTATAATCAATAACTGCTATTACGACATCAGTGAAACTATATGTTGTGATTGTTGTGGCTGGTTAACTAAAACATGTGTTTCACAAATTACATATACTGGGTGAAGATGAAATGTAATAGTAAATGAATGTGTAGAAAGAAATTCTTGTTTATAAATTTCATGTTTAAAGAACCTTGATTTTATCTTTTTAAAAATTCTTTTGTACTTTTAAAAAATTACACAAGTAATTTACATTGAGGAAAAATCAGAAAATGTAAGAAAATAAAATTCACCTACAATCCTACCTAGAGGTAATCACTTTGAGTGACATATTTAATTGGCATGTATCTTTCCAAATCTGTCTATTGTAAACTAGTTGTCTTTCCCCATAAAGCATTATATTGTAAACAACATCTTTTATTGTCAGTAAATGAGCTTCTACTCAGCAACATCATTTTAAATGACTACATAGGATTCTGTTGTTTGTATGTTCCATTTCTTATTTCTTTTTTTGGTAAATATGATTTATTTATTCAAATAGTCCTTCAGCAGTGCATTTGCCTTTAAAGCCATATTTAAAATACTGTATACTAACATGTTGACTAAAGTGATGGAAGATTTTAGAAATTCTATTCATGTAAATTCTGTTGGAATTCTAGTAATTGCTAAAATATCAGATTTTTATTGCTGGGAGACTTCCTTTTTCAAGGATTAACATGTTAAACATATAGTTTAGAATGTCTTTTAAAACTATGTGTGTGTTTATTAATTCATGACGTTTCTAAACCATGAGATTTTGCTCCTTCCCTTTCCTCCTCTCTTTCTCTTTCCCCTTCTTGGTTTCTTCTTTATATTAAAGTAGATAAGAAGTCTCTTTCAGACATAAAGAAGTTCTACCCTATCCATTATAAAGGGGTAATTTTACCCATATTTAATGTGCTGCTACTTCCTTGGTGAGAGCAGTACCATAAATATCCCAGCATAACATCTTTGTTGTTCTCAACAGTAAAATGACCAGAATTGTCCAGGTACAACTTTATTTATGGAATTAGCAAAGGCTTGTGGAATTTTCTAGCCGAAAGGGATCTTAAGTGGATTTGTCAATGGATTCTTTTTTTTTTTTTCCTGCCAATGGATTCTTAATATGACACCAAAAGCATGAGCAACTAAAGAGAAAAGATAAATTGGACTTCATTAAAATGGAAAACTTTTGTGTATCAAAGAACATTGTCAAGAAATTGAAAGGACAACCTGGAGAATGGGAGAAAACGTTTTAAAGTTACATAAATTATATTATGGGATTTGTATTTAGAATGAATAAAGAACTCTTACAACTCAATAACAAAAAAACACGAAACCCTAATTTTATTTATTTTATTTATTAATATTTTTTCAGATAGGGTTGCCCTGTCACCCAGTCTGGAGTGTAGTGGCATGGTCATACCTCACTTCAGCCTCAGCCTTCTGGACTTAAGTGACCCTCCTGCTTCAGTATTCCCAGGTAGCTGAGACTACAGGCACCTGTCACCATGCCTGGCTAAATAAATAAAATTTTTTTGGTAAAGACAGGAGCTCACTTTGTTGCCCAGGCTGGTCTTGAACTCCTGGGCTCAAGCTATCTTCCCACCTAGGCCTCTCTAAGTGCTAGGATTAGAGGTGTGAGCCACTGTGGCTGGCCAGCAACCTAATTTTTAAAATGGGCAAAGGACTTGAATAGACATTTCTCCAAAGAAGATATGCAAATGGCCAATAAACATGAAAAGATGCTCAACATCATTAGTCGTTATGGCAATGGAAATCAAAACCACAGCAATATATCATTTCATACCCACTAGAATGGCTATAATTTTTTTTTTTTTTGATAAGGAAAATAAGTGTTGGAAAGTATGTGGAGAAATTGGGACTCTCATAAATTGCTAGTGGGAACATAAAATATAGCAGCTTCTGTGGAAAACAGTTTGGTGGTTCCTCCAAAATTTAAATATAGAATTACTCTAGGACCCTGCAATTCCACTCCTAGGTATATACTCAAAAGAATTAAAAACAAAGGCTCAAACATGAACATTTACACAGATATTTATAGCAGCACTATTCATAGCCAAAAGGTAGCAATAACCCTGTCTCAGTCCATTTGTGCTGCTATAACAAAATACCTGAGATTAGGTAATTTATAAGAAACAGAAATTTATCTCTTACGATACTGGAGGCTGAAAAGTTCAAGATGTAGGGACTGGCATCCAGTGTCTGGTGAGGGCCTTCTTGCTGTGTCTTTACATAGCAGAAGAGCAAGAGGGAGTGAACACACCCTTTCCTTCAAGCTTTTTTAAATGCCTTAATCCCTTCCATGAGGGCTTTGCCCTCATAACTGTATCACCTCTGAAAGGCCCCACCTTTTAATACTATTATGTTTGTGATTTTGTTTCAACATATAAATTTTAAGGAATGCATTCAGATCATAGCAAACCCAAGTGTCTCTCAGTGAAAGATAAACTGTGTTATATACATAGAATGGGATATTACTGAGCTGTGAAAAGGGTTGATGTACTGATAATGTGCTATAATGTGGATGAACCTTGAAAATGTTATACTGTGTAATAGAAGCCAGACACAAAAGATCACTTATTGTATGAATCTATTTATATGAAAAATCCAGGTTAGGTAAATCCATAGAAATAGCAGATTTGTAGTTGCAGGGTCTGGGAGGAGGAAAGAATGGAGAGTTGACCTTAATGGGTATGAGTTTCTTCTTGGTGTGGTAAAAGTGTTCTGTAATTAGAAAGCATTGTGGTTGTATTGGAAGCTACTAAATTGTACACTTTAAAATGATTAAAATAGTAAATTTTATAAAAAGGCACACACACACATATCCCTCTTAGAAATAAATCAACCCTTTAAGTTTACTGATGAGAAAATTCAGTCCCAGTGAGGTTAAATGATGTGTAAGTTGATTATTGGCACAGCTAGATAAGAACCTAATCTGATACAATGGAGAGAACATTGGACTTGAAGTGAGAAAACTGAATTTAAATTTTTAGACTGTGGGAAATTTTCTGTGGTAAATACCCCAGTTTGAAAATGTGTTGGTAATACTTGCCTTGTAGGGTTGATAGAGTTAAATGAAATAATGTTTGTGAAATGCCTATTATGGCTCTTACATCGTAAGTGACTAAAGTTAATGTTAGTTGAATTTGAATTTGCAGTGCTATAGTTTATTATTAGGAACATGAGTTGCTCTGGAAAATAATTTTTATAATGAATATATTATCTTGAAGAATAGCTGAATACTGGCTTGGTGGGTTGTACAATAATTTGCTCTTTGGGGGGGGAAAAAAAAAAAAACCTGTACAGTAATCTGTTTTTTAACCTGGCTGTTAGAATTGAGACTGAGTTGTCTGTAGCCATCATTTTTAACAAATTACTGTTCCTTTTCTCTTTAGTAGAAATGATTCTTAAATGAATACAGAGGAAGAATACCACTTCCTTAATTACTAATATTCTATTGTAGGCTGCTTGAACTCCCTCCCTGTGGGATTTTTTTTCACAGTGACCTTTCAGAGAGTATGAGCTGTGAAAGAAGAAATCCACAGGGATAGTATGGCAATGTGCCAACTGTAAATGTAGATCAAAACTTTGGCTTCTATGTCATCATCCTCAATTTTAATACTTTGTATTTACTTAGTAGCTTTCAGCTATAGGACTCAAAAGTCTACACATAGCCTCAAAATACTCAAAACACTGCACTGAGACAAGCATAAAGTAATCATTATTTTTTGTTAAAAGAAGAAGTGAATGGTATTATTTAATTTTCAATTTTAGACTAAGAGAATAAATCATCTTTTAAAAATATGCTGCTAGTTACAGCATGATCTTTTTTAAAAATGAGAAACCAGAAGTTTTTCTCCATCATGTTAATGATGGTCCAGTTTTCATCCCCATTTTAATTTGGTTATTTTTGCCACCTTTTTACTGATTGTAATTATGTGTTGACCTCATTTGATTCTAAAGTACAAGAAAGTATGAAAATTATAAGCATACACCTTAAGTAGTTTCATTGATCTATTTTAATTTGTGAAATCTTTTTTTGCTATAAACAGATGAGTACAATAATTTGTAGATAGCTTTGTGAGTGGGTATTTTGTTTCCAGCTATACAGAAGTTGCATAATAGCTACCCACTAAGGTATTTTAGATTGACATGGTAGTGACTATTTAATAATAAGACTGCTAACACATAATAGCATATTTGTGCATCTTTTCAACAGTACACATGAATGACCTTTATGAATAAAATAGTGCTACCTAATTCTATATATTTTGGCTGTATGTTTCCTAAAAGCGATAATCTTTGGAGACTGACAGATCTTATATAGGTTAAGATACAAGATAAGTTTAAAAATACAGATTGAAGTGGAATCTAATTAATAGTCATTCCTGAAAAAGTATAAGCATTTCTTATGAGGACATTTTCTGTCAAGAGGTAAGTGTGGGTCAGGGCTCCCCTTTGGAGGCTGAGGGGATATCTGATTTCTTCATAATATTATATAAAATTTGCAAGTGGCTGAGCTACCTTATTGTTTCTTCTGTGGATAAGGGCCTGCTGCCTTGAATTCTAGTCAGCCTGGATGGGTGGGGCTGATCAAAGCTGAGGGTCTTGATAGCTGCAGAGCACACAGTAATCACTATGCCTGATACCACCATATTCAAAGACAATAATGATAATAGATAAGCATTTATTGACCAATTAATATGTGCCAGGTATTGTTCTGTGGGCTTTTATGTTTTTTTTCCTCATTGGGCCTTTGCAATTAATAAGCAATGAGTTACTTCTTTTACTGGCCCAGAGGGCTGAAAATAATTTGCAGCTTAATAAAGTAGCCACTTTGCTTCCATAGTGATTGCTTTGCCACCTGTTTAAGTGTGGTCCATGGCTTCTCTAATAAACCCTATTCTCATAATGTTTATCTTGCTCTTAAACGTTTTGTTTTGATACCCATGAAACCCTCCTCAGGGTGAATGATTTATTTCCATTTGCCAAATGTGAAGAGTGAGAGAATGACCTTGATAAAGAGTTGGGTTGAGAATTGTTCCTGTTTTTTTTTTCTGGTGGGGCTTTCTGGGTGATGGAGCACTTACAGTACTAGAGAATCAGAGAATTTGGGGGCATAAAATAGAATCCGTAGTGGATTTTTTTAGAGCTTAGCTACTCAACGGCAATACAAGTAGGCAGGAGGTCAGCTGAGATACTGATTGACTTCATATGCCCGTGGGGCAGCCAAGCAGTGTCTGAGGGGACCTGAGTTCCCAGCCACTCAGCTTCAAGCTGCGTTGTTACTTAACTGCTTTGTAGAGTGTAAACATTATCATTTTGTGCCAGTGCCAGAATGTGAGTTAGGTTTGGGAAGCATAATTTCACTTAGAAATGGAAAGAAGAAGAAATTTTATTTTGTTACTTTTATTTTTAACCTAGTTCTCTCTCCCATTGTTTAATTGCTGATCAGATACATAAACTTTTCATATTGGATTTATAACTTGAAATTTATACTGGGTAGTTTATTGTTAGTGATCTCAAAAGTTAATAGCAGCGACTTGCATAAAAATGTAAACATTTCCTGAGCAACACAATATGTGGCCACCAATCAGTTGTGTTAGTTGACAGAGGGCAAGCATGACCTGTTTTCTGAGAGTACTGTTCACCTGGGTGCTTTTCATTTTTGATACTCCTTTTGGAGAAGTTTGGTTTACTAATAGTTTCAGGTAATCTTTGGAGCTGTGATATAAAAATTCTTTCAGATAGTTTAGGTAAGACTTATACATTAAGGGATTTATGTGGCAAGTTGGCCCAAAGCCATATATAAAGGCCACCTTTTTTCGTCACACATAGTTTTCCTTAATCCTCATCTCTGCCAGCCTTGACCACAGAACTTACTTTTCTTTTTCTTTTTGCACATAATTTTAAAATGAGTGATAGCCCTTTTTTTTTTTTTTTTTTTAAATATACAGTGGGATCTCATTGTAGGGAGGGATGGAATTTAGGGTCTCACTTTAGTGCAAAAGGTGATAATCTCAGCGACAAGGCTGTTCTTGAGAGGGAGAGGGAGTGCCTTGGGAAAGTACCACTTTGAATCCCAGTATAACATTTCTAAATAAGTCTGTGGCAGCTGTGTTATTTTTCTTCAGCAGTTTTGTTGGAACTGTTGCTATTTCTTTAGTTAAGCACTCAGAATACATGTATGTATCTTTTTTTTTTTTTTTTTTTTTTTTTTTTTAGACGGAGTCTCGCTGTGTCTCCCAGGCTGGAGTGCAGTGGCATGATCTCTGCTCACTGCAAGCTCCGCCTCCCGGGTACCCGCCATTCTCCTGCCTCAGCCTCCCAAGTAGCTGGGATTACAGGCGCCCGCCACCTCGCCCAGCTAGTTTTTTGTATTTTTAGTAGAGACGGGGTTTCACCATGTTAGCCAGGATAGTCTCGATCTCCTGACCTCGTGATCCACCCGCCTCGGCCTCCCAAAGTGCTGGGATTACAGGCTTGAGCCACCGCGCCCAGCCTATGTATGTATCTTTTAACATTGGTGTCATCTTTAGCACACATGAAATCCTGGAAACACACAAGACCTTGGCATGCGTTGACTGAGTAAACAGCAGATTCATCTTTTCCATCTTACACTCACTCCAGAGCTTACGCTTTTCAGGGGAAGTGTGGACTTAATTGTCTGCATTATTTAGTTATTCTATTTGTGGTTGCAGAGTTTATAGTTGAATTAATACACATGAATCGTAGTTAAATTCACATAAATTTGAAGTTTCTATTAACTGGTGACTTGGGTTGTTTGTGCGTTGTCGTTACGTTTTACTTACATATGCCATCAGAATCTTCGGATTCTCATTTCTTTGAATTTAAAAACACTACTATTTTCATTAAGAAAGCCTCCTATTTCCATTTTCTACTGATTTATAGCATCAGAGCCTGTTAGGAGAGAGAAAAGGTTCTTAAATATATGTTCTATATTTGTTAGGTATATGTTTGTAAAAATTTTGTAGATAAATAGACATCCTGTGTATTCTGGTGAGAAAAAGAGGTTAGTATAGATGATAGGTGCTAATTTTTAAATTGACAAAGGGAGGAATGTGACTATATTGTTTTAGTGAGTGCCTAATTTGAAGAATTCTGACATGATTGTTTTTTCCTCTCCACATACATTGATTGTGATTCTTTTGCTTTCAGCCAAATTATTTTAATGAGATTTACATTCAGGTATGACTGCCTCTCACAGTTTCTACTCTTGTAGGCTTTACTTACACTGCTTTAGATAATAGGGGTTTACCTTTATATTAGTAGCATTAATTATCCATTAATTTTTCTTCATTTAAAACCATTAAATTTAATATATCACATTTATTAGTATAAGAAGAAATTATAGAAGTCAATTATCTTAAATTGAGGTCCTACAATTTTTGAGAAGTATAAGTTTATTATATTTTAAAAAGTCTAGCTGAGGATTACTATTTGTGGTTTCTTTTTTCTTCATGTTAATAATAATGTAGAGAGTGCTTACATTTTGTTACTAAATAGCTGTGTGCCCTGAGACCAAAGCATTTCACCTCCCTGACCTTCCTGCATTTATGTACGAAATAAAGGGTTAAGCTGTCCTACTATCCAATTCCAAAATAACTCTGTATTGTATTTTTGACAAATAATAGAGAATAAGGTGAAGGACCAGTGGTGGCACTGGTATGTAGTAAAAACAGCACAAGCTTTGTTATCACACTGTCTGACACTTCGGAAGTTGCTGGAGGTTGTCAAGCAGATTACTTACCTGATTGAGGCTCAATTTCTGATCTGAAAATTGGGACAATAGCTACCTCACAAGGTTGTTCTGGAAATTAAATGTGATAACAAATATAAAAGCATCTATTACAGTACAGTTTCATTCATTGATATCTTCATTTCCTTGAAGATGTCTTTCCAGATTAGGGCTGGAGAATTAAAATGCCCAGCTTCTTACACCACCATTATTTGAGCTGGAAAATATGCCCTTTAAGCAACGTTTTCATCGTACTTCATATCTATAGAAAGTTGGGAGCCTGGAGGCCTTTTGAATTTTGAATACTTTCCATCTCTTTTAGTCTAAGTGGTATCACTTTGGCCAGTACAACTCTTAAGATTTTTGTAGGCCTTCTTTAATCTAATTCCATAACCCCCTCAAGTTGGAATAAGTTCTTTATAATTCTTTTAGAGACATTAACAAAGAGTTTTACAGTTACTCTTCTGCTTTGATCTACTATCCCAGACTATATTGTATTTGGAGACTATTTTGCCAGCTTATACACTGGTGATGAGAAGCAGTTGTGTTTTGCAACCCCGCACGGTCCTTGCCCCCCTTTATTTTTTCTAAATTCTCCTTGTAACTGATGAGTTTTCTGTTTAGCTCATTTCTTTGTTGCCATATTGCCTTATGGTGTATAGTTAGGAACAACCAGTTTATTTTCAATATTCTGCCTAGAGATCTCAGGCAAATCCAAGTGTTTATTAAGTAAATATTTCATCCTCTGAGTTTTATAGGGAACACAATTTTGCCATTTTTTTTGTTACTGCATATCACAAGTTCCTATTTTTTCAGCCTCTGATAACAATTTTTTAATGAATTTCTAGTTTTTCCGAATAGATCGCTCACTGTTTTTCAAGCCGAAGGCCACTGTTTAATTCCAAAGCCAATACTACATATTTTATTTTTTTTAAATTATGGCAGGACCTTACCTTTAGTAACATCAGTTAGCTATTGCTAATAACATACCATTTCAAAATTTAGTGGTTTAAAACAATAACCATTTATTATTGTTCACAAGTCTGTAGGTGGGCAAGGTAGTTGGCTGGCTGGGCTTGGCTGATCTAAGGCTGACTTGCTCATGTTTCAGCAGTTTGCCAAGTCTAGTTTGGGATGATTTTAATCAGTGGGATGACTGGACTTTATATCTCTTATCATTTAGCAGGTTACCCTGGGCTGTTCACTTCGTTCAGAGAGAGACAAAGGACATAGGATAGGCTGCACACTGTTATTTTCATCATATTCTGTTGGCCAAAGGAATTTGAAAGAATAAGCCAGATTTAAGGAATAGGGAAATAGATTCTAATTGTTGATGTAACATGCTGCAAAGTCATACTTCAGAGGTTATGTTTATAGTGAGAGGTGTAGATTTGAAGTCATTTCTGCAATTTACCAAAATATATGTGTTTAATTTTAAAGTAGTTGTACGGTTTATACTCCCACCAGCAGTGAATACAAGTTGTGGTTCTACATCATTTCCAGAACTTGCTAGTAATAGTCTTTTTAGTTTTAGCTATTTTGGTGGGTGTCTGGTGGTATTTTATTGTGGTTCTAATAGTCTCTTAATTGCTAAGATGGCTTGCCTTTACTTTTTTTTTTAGTCAACCATTTGAATATCTACTTTTGTGAAAGGGGAGGGGAGGTGTGCCTCCAAAGTCTGTGTTACCTTCTTGGGCTGCCATTTCTTCTAGATCCTGGCCTGTAAATCATTACTTTGTTGTTAACTCTCCAAGGCTTTCAAGCAGATCCTTGCCCACCTGCCTGCCTGCAGATTCCTTCCTTCCTTCCTCTTTCCCTTTCCCTTCCCCCTTCCCCTCCCTCCCTTCCCCCTTTCCCTCCCTCCTTTCCCCCTTCTCCTCCCTCCCTTCCCCCTTCCCCTCCTTCCCTCCCTTCCCCCTTCCCCTCCCTCCATCCTCTCTCACCCTCCTCTCTCTCTCTTTCCCTTCTTCTTCCTCTTCCTCTTTCTCTTTCTCCCCCAGACGGAAGTGCAATGGCATGATCATAACTAACTGGAACCTTGATCTCCTGGGCTCAAGCAGTCCTCTGGCCTAAGCCTCTCAAAGTGCTGGGATTATAGGAATGGGACACCATGCCTGGACAGCAAAAGTTTTAAAATTTACATTTTAAATTATATTTTCTTAAGTATTTTTACTTAATCCTTAGTGTGAAAATCTCCTATTACTGAAAGACTAATTCGTTCCTGTCTTTGTAGTTTTGACTTTCATTAATCTGATGGATTTGAGGATCCATATCTAAAGCTTTAAGAATTAATGTACATTATGTAAAGACCTTTGTAAATGAAGTGTCATTTGCCTTGCAAATAGTTTTTTTTTTTTTTTTTTCTGAGATCAGACTAATTTATTGACAGTTTTGTTGTACTTGACAAGTAACAGGTGCTAACATCTTTTGCAGTCTTGTCACAGGGACTAGAGGGTCTAGGTCACCATGTTCATTAATGAAGTCCAGGAAATTTTATTTCTCCTGTGGCTAATCATTTACGTTTGACATGAATCTCTCATCTGTGCCTCTAGTCTGTCTCCTTCTACCTTTGTCTTCTATAGTGTGTTGCTCTCATAATAGTCATACTTTTAAAATATAATTCAGATAATTTCTTTGCTCTGTATATTTTACAGGCTTTCCTTGTATCTCGGAGTAAAACCCAAAGGCCTGTAAGAACCTACATGATCTAAACTATGCTGCCTATTTGATTTCACCTCTTACCTTGTTCTGCCAGCCCCTCCACTCTGTTATGACCATAGAAGTTGCCTTGTGTTTCCTGACACTCCAAAATGCTCTTGCCTCATGGCCTTTGCACTTTTCATTTTCTCCTCTAGAATGCTTCTTCCCTGGATATCCACATGGATTGCTGTTTCCCTTCTGTTAGGTCTCTACTCGAGTATCATCAGAGAGGCCTTCCCTGAGCATACATTGCAAATAATTGCAGTGTCCCTCCTGTCACTCTTTATCCAAGTTCTGAGGTAGGTGCTGAGGAGATAAAAAGGATATTAAGGTTCCTGCTCTGAACAAACTCAGTAATGTGAGAGAAAAAGGCTTTATGCGGTGCAGTTAATTGGGAAATGTGTCAAGCACCTAAAGTGGTGCCCCAAACACTGGATGCTTATACATGATAATGAACTATGGAGGTTTATTCCAAGTACAGGCTGAGTGCAAGATGCATGGGGTTGATATTGTCTAGATCCATAGAGAAGACTCCACAGAGGAAAACACATTTGAATTAGGCCTCAAACAGAAAGTGAAAAAAGGAATGCATGGTCTGGGTAAAAGGAAGAGTATACACAATGACTAAATTTATTAAGATTGAAACTTAAATGTATTACCTGGAAAAATGTTTAATTCACCTCCCTAGTGGCTAAAAAATAGTTAGAAAACATGTCATTTACAATATGAATAGATTGTTCCAGTAACACTGTATTATGACTTTTCAGGATGGAAGAGTTATGGACCAGGAATTGGAGGCAGTAAAGTACCTAATGTGATGTTGATATGCTAGACACTTATAAATGGTAGTGAATTATAGAGTTCCGTTTCAAGTGCAGTGAGATAGCAAACAAGAGGTTGTTTTCTGCCCATTTGCCTCCTTTACTAGACCCTTGAACTTATTTTCTGCCTAACAAGTAAATGAGACTAGAAATAGAGAGATGGGAGAGACTGTAATGAGTATTTGGATATACGTGTTGCAGAATTGTTACGACTTTTGCTACAGGTTACTGTTTTGAGGACAAACTATGAATTTTTAAAAAATATAAATTTACTCTGAAAATTTAGCTCAAATTCATTTGTTAATGAATTTGTTCCTGCATTTGGCAATGAGCTGAATCCATTGTATTTTGACCTTCTCATAGTAACTTAGCATCCTAATATCAGATGCTGTATTAAAACATGAGGAAGACAAGGTGCTCTTTTTAATTAAATGTGATAGATAAAGCTAGAAAGACAGGAATGCAACTGAAGATGGATGAGTCTCTTAGGTACAAGGTAATAGATTTATACTCTTTAACAGCTGTTTTGATTCCATCACATCTAAAGATTTTATTTGAAGAAAAAGCCTAAGGAAGAACTGCTGTCTCTGAAAGTACAAAGTAATACCTGTATTGAAATGAACAATCTGCTGATACCAGAAACTTCTTTATTTGTAAAGCCTCTATAATTTTCTTGGTCATCAGAACCTTGGCATATAACAATTTAAGAAATCCCGTGGCTTTAGTTAAGACAACATGCATTCTCATCACCTTTGTAATGAAAGTAGGAAGAGGATGTAGGAGAATGTTTCAGGTTCTGTGTTCTGCCTCTCTTACGGGAAGCAGTGTGATTCAGTACAATTGTTCTCATTTGCCAGTTGGTGAACCTGTGCTATTCTGTGTTGAAAATATTGGTATAAGGCTTTTTTTCCCCAGGAGGCTTGTTTCTTAATTTCAGATGCTTTTTGTTCATGTTAATATCAGTTTTTAAAATAATACTGATGGTAAATAGTAGGGCTTTGAAAAAATATTTCTTGGGAAATAAAATATTGATGGCGCCATGAAGTCTGCCAGTTGGTTGGTTTGTTTTTGGTAAATGTGTATGTGCATGTGTATCTGTGTATTGTTTTGGTCTGTGAAATCTAAATGTCTGGAAACTACTGATTACGTAGAAAGATCACGGGCTTTGGATTCAGCATACCTGGTTTAAATTCTTTCTCTGCTATGTTCTTATCTTTGTCATCTTTAAAATTGGGATGTGAATACTTATCTCCTAGGGTGGTTGTGAGAATTGACGAAGATAACGTATATATAATGGTGTAGTGTCAGGTGTACAATAGAAGCTGAATAAATGTATTTCTTCCTTTTTCTTATAAGTGGTTGGGAATAGAATCTCAGGGGAAGTTACAAGTACAGTTGACCCTTGAACAATGCCGGGGCTAGGGGCACCAGCCCCTGTGCAGTGAAAAATCAGCATGTGACTTTTGACTCCCCAAGACCTTTATTACTAGTTGCCTACTGTTGACCAGAAGCCTTACCAATAACAGTCAACATATATTTTATATATTATCTGTATTATGTACTGTATTTTAGCAATAAAGTAAGTTAGGGAAAGGAAAATGTTATTAAGAAAATTGTAAGGAAGAGAAAATGTATTATTTCTTCATAAAGTGAAAGTGGAAGCAGATCTTCATAAAGATCTTCCTGCTTGTCATCTTCATGTTGAATAGTAGGAGGAAGAGAAAGAGTTGGTCTTGCCATCTCAGGGGTGGCAGAGGCAGAATAGATGGAGAAGGTGGAAAGGGAGGCAGGAGAGGCAGGTGCACTTCATGTAACTTTTATGGGAAAAAAAAAACCTCATGTACAAGTGGACCCCTGCAGTGCACACCTGTGTTCTGTGGGCTTTTAAATCATCTTTTGAAAATATGCTGCTAGTTACAGCGTGGTCTTTTTTAAACTGAGAAATCAGAAGTTTTTCTCCCTCATGTTAATGATGGTCCAATTTTTATCCCCATTTAAATTTGGTTATTTTTGCCACTTTTTGACTGATTGTAATATATGTTGACTTCATTTGATTCTGAAGTACAAGAAAATACGAAAATTATAAGCATGCACCTTAAGTAGTTTCATTGACCTATTGAAATTTATGAAATCTTTTTTGCTATAAACAGATGAGTACAATAATTTGTAGATAGCTTTGTGAGTGTAGGTATTTTGTTTCCAGTTATACAGAAGTTGCATAATAGTCACCCACTCAGGTATTTTAGATTGGCATGGTAGTGACTGTTTAATAAGACTGCTACTACATAATAGCACATACAGATAAGTGATATATCTACATATGTACATATATAGATTTTCTTTTTTTGTTTATCATTCTCTATAATTGAATTTGCCAATTTAGAACTAATTTGGTTGAAAACATCAAATTGTAGATAACACTGTAATTAGCAACAAAAGTGTGTACTTTGCTATCCAAAGGGACAGTTTGTATACTGTTTGGTCAATTTTGTGAGATTAAGTTGAGAAATCTAAGTGTTTTAGAGACATAGTGGTAAATGTCTCCATCAGTGTTTGGTTATCGCACAGAACACCTTATAGGGTCTACTTCAGAGTAGTAGTTTTGGAACTATTTTAGATATAACACCTTTTCAAAAAATTTATCAGATATTCAGAGTCTTAATATTTATCTGACAAAAGTGGAGCAACTCTTGGGTGAATGGGAGTGAAGGAGCCAGGCATTGTTAAGAATTTGTCCTGCTTATACTCCTCTGTCAGTTTCTAGAAACCTCTCTGCCACCCGTGGGGCTTCTTTACCACTTCTTTAGAGGTTCAGATAAGAAGAGTCTTGACTTAAAGACTAAGCTAAAGGAATAAATAATTATTTTACTGGAGTGAGGAATTTTTAGATAATTCAGCATTAGACATATACAAGTAACTTTTAATATCAAAAGGTAAAATATATTTCTCTACTAGCTGGATCTTAGATTTTTAAAAGCATCTTTGTAATTAAAAAAAAAATTGGCCTTTCTTCTTAAAAATGTCTTATAATTTAAAAAAAGATAAACCAGGGCCAGGCACGGTAACTGACTCCTGTAATCCCAGCACTTTGGGAGGCTGAGGCAGGCGGACCACCCGCGGTCAGGAGTTGGAGACTAGCCTGGTCAACATGGTGAAACCCCACCTCTAGTAAAAAAAAAAAAAAAAAATACAAAAAATGAACCAGGCATGGTGGCAGATGCCTGTAATCCCAGCTACTCGGGAGGCTGAGGCAGGGAATCCCTTGCACCCAGGAGTTGGACGTTGCAGTGAGCCAAGATCGTGTCACTGCACTCCAGCCTGGGCAACAATAGCAATACTGTCTCCAAAAAAAAAAAAAAAAAAAAAAAAAAAAGATAAAAAAATCAACACAAAGCCAAAGATAAACAAAAAAATCAACACAAGGAAACTATCTTGATGATTTCGTGAATAGTTTATAGTATATAGGATTAATTTTATGGTATGGCATTCTTGAATTAGTAGAGATTATTATTTTATTATTATAATATAAAGCACTAAGTTATAATGTCTTAAACCATTTTTTGTTTAGAATGCTTTCTATGCTTTTGAGAAAAGATGAAATTATGTGTCTCTTTTAATTTTTTAAATTTAATGATGTTCAAGGGAAAACCCTCCCAGTTTCCATTTGTGTGAAATTTATGTATGTTTTTGGTGTTGTCTTGTATATAAGTAAATAAACATAGTTTCTACCCTTTACCATTAGAAGTTACAGGTTTATGTACAAAGGGGTGATGGAAATACTTTGTGTAACTATGTTCCTTAGTCAATATAACACTCTGAGACCAGGCCTGGTGGCTCACGTCTGTAATCCCAGCACTTTGGGAGGCTAAGAAGGGCAGATCACCTGATGTCAGGAGTTCGAGATCAGCTCTGCAAACATGGTAAAACCCCGCCTCTACTAAAAATACAAAAAACAAAAAATTGTATTTTTTTTCTGGGTATGGTGGCACATGCCTGTAATCCCAGCTACGCAGGAGGCTGAGGCAGGAGAACTGCTTGAACCCAGGAGGCGGAGGTTGCAGTGAGCCGTTCCAGCCTGGGCAACACAGTGAGACTTGGTCTCAAAAAAAATAAAAATAAAAAACCACTCTGGATTAATTTCTGTTTTGTATTTCTGGTTAATTTTTCCCCTACCTCCAAATAAGTGGGGGTAATTGACAGTTGTTCACACAAAGGTTTAGATAATTCTATGATTAATTTTTCATTGGTTTAGAAAAGTGTCTCAGTGAGCATGCCTGTGTTGTCAAATGTTCATGCCGTTACTGCTAATGAAATAAAAATGTTAAGCAAAAATAGTAACTGTGTATTTTAGTAACTGTCTATTTTCAGTTAGCTTTTAAAACACTAATTATAAAAGCTAACTTGTGGTTTACAAATGACCACATATATCTTTATTTCAAGGAATGCTGGGTTACTTCATGTATTTACTCATAATAATACCTGAAATAGTAAAAAGCGTGTGGATCTGGGTTTCACCACTACTTAAGAGTTAGTTGCAAAATTTCGGGGGAAAATTTATAATGCTCTTAGGTGGGTTGTGTTGTACAGCCCAAAGACGATATTTTATGTACTTTCACTTAATAAGCTGTAATGTGCCCTTGGCAAAGGAGGATGAAGAGGAGGTAGCCTGAGTCCTGGAATTTGTCCAAAGTTCTTGGAGACTAAAGCACCCATGAAGACTTGGATCTACACAGAATGAACCATGGCCAAGACATGAAAAGTCAGTGATAAAGTCAGTATTAATCTCAGTCTATTGCTTACAGCTTTTCTAATTTTTTAAACTTATTTAAAGAAAGTGTGTATCCCTCTCAAGTTTCTGACATGTCCTTATGCTGTTGAGGACCGAAGAGAATCCCTGAGACTAAGATGAGAATTGGCAATGAACAATGAAAAGGAATTAAAATGAGAAAAGTCTGAATTATCTGGTTGCATTGATGAGGGAGTGCCTATGGTGAAAAGCATACCTCAGGCTATTTTAAATATCCTCTTAATCAGGTTCTCCTGGCTTTCATGCTTTGCTTGAAACACAGCTCTGATAATGCATATTGTTGGTAATTGTATTTAAGGAGTATTTTTGGTAATTGTAATTTCTTATTACAAATTAATAGCCACTCACATGCTTCTTATGTACTTGGAGTATTAGTTGGCTAGGGCTGCCAAAATATCACAGGGTGGATAGTTTGAAAAACAGGCATTTATTTCTCACAGTTCTGGAAGAAAGTTTAAAATCAAGGTCTTGGGAAATTTGGTTTCTGGTGAGGGCTGTCTTTCTAGCTTGTAGATGCCTGCCTGCCTTGTCCTCACATAATCTTTCCTGGGGGGTGTGTGTGTGTGCACACACGCATGCGCGGGGTTGATAGAGAGTGAGCTCTCAGGTGTCTTTTATTTACTTGTTTCTTTTTCTTTTATCTTCTTATTTTCTAATCTAGTCTTCAGAGAGATGGTGTCTCTTCTTATAAAGGCACTCATTCTAACAGATCAGTGCTGTACCCTTGTGACCTTATTTAACCTTAAATACTTCCTTAGAGGCCCCATCTCCAAATGCAACCACACTGGTGTTTATGGCTGTAAAATGAATTTTGGAGTATATAAGAATTCAGTTAATAATACTTGATTACCCTGTATCTGCCCTGGAGAGGTGGTTCATCTTACCCTTTTTTAGTCTAATCACATTTGGTGACATGCATTGAGGTGGGTCAACTATGGTGGCAAACTCACTAAGAGTGTCGTCCTGAACTATCCTGCATCGCTTGTGGCATGCCTAGACATTGTATGGCTGAATAAGCTAGCACATTTAAATAATTCTATAGTTTTATTCCTTGGCACATGGACTTGAGTCCCTTTGTCTGCAAAATGGTGATGATAATAGTTGTTCCTTAAAGTTGTTATTGTCATAGTTGTTTAAGGGAGTATATATTTTGAATTATAAGATGCAAAGATTATTTTTTATAAAAATGTACAATGTTCCTTTTCCTATTATTTGCAGAGCTTAAGGACTTGAATCCAGATCTTCTAATTACAAGTATAAGACTCTAAGTAGCCAAACATAACCATTTTTTCCAGGATAATTGGAATTTTCCATAGACAAGCACTCTAAGGGAAGTTCTAGCAAGTTTTTATTTGCAACGTCTAATGCATTGAAATAAATTGCACCATCTAATAAATTGATATGTTGTGCTTCTAGCACTTGAGCTCTGTTAAGGGACAGACAACCTCTTCAAGTGGGTCTCTGGCCCCCGTGCCTCCTGATGGGGAGATACCTCCCAGCAGGGATTGACAGGCACCTCAGACAGGAGAGATCCAGCTGACATCTGGCGGGTGCTGCTCTGAGACAAAGCTTCCAGAGGAAGGAACAGGCAGCAACCTTTGCTGTTCTACAGCCTCCTCTGGTGATACCCAGGCAAACAGAGTCTGGAGTGGACCTCCACCAAACTCCAGCAGATTTGCAGCAGAGGGGCCTGACTGTTAGAATGAAAACTAACAAACAGAAAGGAATAGAATCAACATCAACAAAAAGGACATCCACACAAAAACCCCATCCAAAGGTCACCAACATCAAAGACCAAAGGTAGATAAATCCATGAAGATGAGGAAAAACCAATGCTGAAAGACTGAAAATTCCCCAAACCAGAATGCCCTCCTCTTCCAAAGGATCACAGTTCCTCACCAGCAAGGGAACAAAACTGGATGGAGGGTGAGTTTGACGAATTGACAGAAGTAGGTTTCAGAAGAAATGCATTATAACAAACTTCTCCGAGCTAAAGGAGCATGTTCTAACCCAATGCAAGGAAGCTAAGAACCTTGAAAAAAGGTTACAGGAATTGCTAACTAAAATAACCAGTTTAGAGAAGAACATAAATGACTTGATGGAGCTGAAAAACAGAGCATGACAACTTCGTGAAGCATACACAAGTATCAATAGCTGAATCAATCAAGCGGAAGTAAGGATATCAGATTGAATATGAACTTAATGAAATAAAGCGTGAAGACAAGAATAGAGAAAAAAGAATGAAAAGGAATGAACAAAAACTCCAAGAAATACGGGGCTATGCGAAAAGACCAAACCTATGTTTGATTGGTGTACCTGAAAGTGGCGGGGAGAATGGAACCAAGTTGGAAAACACTCTTCAGGATGTTATCCAGGAGAACTTCCCCAACCTAGCAAGACAGGACAACATTCAAATTCAGGAAATACAGACACCACCACAAAGATACTGCTCGTGAAGAGCAACCCCAAAACACATAATCATCAGATTCACCAAGGTGGACATGAAGGAAAAAATGTTAAGGGCAGCCAGAGAGACAGGTCAAGGAAGCCCATCAGACTAACAGCAGATGTCTCAAAAGAAACCCTACAAGCCAGAAGAGAGTGGGGACCAAAATTCAACACTCTTAAAGAAAAGAATTTTCAACCCAGAATTTCATATCGAGCCAAACTAAGCTCCATAAGCGAAGGAGAAATAAAATCCTTTACAGACAACCAGATGCTAAGGGATTTTGTCACCACCAGGGCTGCCTTACAAGAGCTCCTGAAGGAAGCACTAAATATGGAAAGGAAAAACTGGTACCAGCCACTGCAGAAACATACAAAATTGCAAAGACCGTCGACACTATGAAGAAACCACATCAACTAACAGGCAAAATAACCAGTTACCATCATAATAACAGGATCAAATTCACATGTAACAATATTAACCTTAAATGTAAATGGGCTAAATGCCCCAATTAAAAGACACACACTGGCAAATTGGATATAGTCAAGACCCATTGGTGTGCTGTATTCAGGAGACCCATCTCACGTGCAAAGACACACATAGGCTCAAAATAAAGGGATGGAGGAATATTTAGCAACAAACTGGAAAGAAAAAAAAAGCAGGGGTTGCAGTTCTAGTGTCTGATAAAACAGACTTTAAAGCAACAGATAAAAAAAGACAAAGGGCATTACATAATGAAAAGGGATCAATGCAACACAAGAAGAGCTAACTTTCCTAAATATATGTGCACCCAATACAGGAGCACCCAGATTCATAAAGCAAGTTCTTAGAGACCTATGAAGAGACTTAGACTCCCACACAATAATAGTGGGAGACTGTAACACCACACTTTTGATACTAGATCAATGAGACAGAAAATTAATAAGGATATTCAGGACTTAAACTCAGTGCTGGACCAAGCGGACCTAATAGACATCTGCAGAACTCTCCACTCCAGTCAACAAAATATATATTCTTCTCAGCACCACATCCCACACTTACTCTGAAATTGACCACATAATTGGAAGTAAAATACTCCTCAGCAAATGCAAAAGAATGGAAATCATAAGAAACAGACTCTCAGACCACAGTGCAATCAAATTAGAACTCAGGATTTAAAAACTCACTCAAAACCACACAACTATATGGAAACTGAACAACCTCTGTTGAATGGCTAGTGGGTAAATAATGAAATGAAGGCGGAAATAAAAAGTTCTTTGAAACCAATGAGAACAAAGACACAACCTACCAGAATCTCTGGAACACAGCTAAAGCAGTGTTTTGAAGGAAATTTATAGCACTAACTGTCCACAGGAGGAAGCAGGAAAGATCTAAAATTGACACCCGACCATCACAATGAAAAGACCATCACAATTAAGAGAAGCAGGAGCAAACAAATTCAAAAGCTAGCAGAAGACAAGAAATAACTAAGATCAGAGCAGAAGTGAAGAAGACAGAGACATGAAAAACCAATTCAAAAAATAAATTCATTCAAAAAAATCAGTGAATCCAGGAGCTGTTTTTCTGAAAAGATTTAACAAAATAGATAGGCTTCTAGCCACACTAAGAAAGAAGAAAAGAGAGAAGAATTAAATAGACACAATAAAAAATGATAAAGGGTATATCACCACTGATCTCACAGAAATACAAACTACCATCAGAGAATACTATAAACACCTCTACACAAATAAAGTAGAAAATCCAGAAGAAATGGATACATTCCTGGACGCATACACCTCCCAAGACTAAACCAGGAAGAAGTTGAATCTCTGAATAGACCAATAACAAGTTCTGAAATTGAGTCAGTAATTAATGACCTACCAACCAAAAAAAGCCCAGGACCAGACAGCTTCATGGCCGAATTCTACCAGAGGTACAAAGAGGAGCTGGTACCATTCCTTCTGAAAGTATTCCGAACAATAGAAAAAGAGGGACTCCTCCCTAACTCATTTTATGAGCCTAGCATTATCCCGATATCAAAACCTGGCAGAGACAAACAAAAAAAGAAAATGTTGGCTGGGCGCAGTGGCTCATGCCTGTAATTCCAGCACTTTGGGAGGCCCAAGGTGGGTGGATCATGAGGTCAGGAGATCGAGACCATCCTGGCTAACATGGTGAAACCCTGTGTCTACTAAAAAATACAAAAAAAATTAGCCGGGTGTGGTCGTAGGCGCCTGTAGTCCTAGCTATTTGGGAGGCTGAGGCAGGAGAATGACGTTAACCCAGGAGGCGGAGCTTGCAGTGAGCCGAGCTTGCACTCCAGCCTGGGTGACAGACTCTCAAAAATAAATAAATTAATTAAATAAAATAAAATGTCAGGCCAGTATCCCTGATGAACATTGATGCAAAAATCCCTATAAAATACTGGCAAACTGAATCCAGCAGCACATCAAATAGCTTATTCACCATGATCAAGTCAGCTTCATCCCTGGGATGCAAGGCTGGCTCAACCTATGCAAATCAATAAATGTAATCCATCACATAAACAGAAACAATGACAAAACCCACACGATTATCTCAATAGGTGTAGAAAAGGCCTTCGATAAAATTCAGCACCTCTTCATGCTAAAAACACTCAATAAACTAGGTATTGCTGGAACGTATCTCAAAATTATAAGAGCTATTTATGACAGACCCACAGCCAATATCGTACTGAATGGGCAAAAGCTGGAAGTATTTTCTTTGAAGACTGGCAAAAGACAAGGATGTCCTCTCTCACCACCCCTATTCATCATAGCATAGGAAACCCTGGTCAGGGCAATCAGGGAAGAGAAAGAAATAAAGGTATTCAAATAGGAACAGAGGAAGTCAAATTCTCTTTTTGCACATGACATGATTGTATATTTAGAAACCACATTGTCTCAGCCCAAAATCTCCTTAAACTGATAAGCAACTTCAGCAAAGTCTCAGGATACAAAATCAATGTGTAAGCATTCCTATACACCGATAATAGAGAGCCAAATCGTGAGCGAATTTCCATTCACAATTGCTACAAAGAGAACAAAATACCTAGGAATACAGCTTACAAGGGAAGTGAAAGACCTCTTCAAGGGAAACTGCAAATGACTGCTCAAGGAAATAAGAGAGGACACAAACAAATGAAAAACATTCCATGCTCATGGATAGGAAGAATCAGTATCATGATAATGGTAATACTGCTGAAAGTATTTTATAGATTCAATGCCATCCCCATCAAGCTACCATTGAACTTCTTCACAGAATTAGAGAAAACTACTTTAAATTTCATATGGAACCAAAAAAAAGAACCCGTACAGCCAAGACAATCCTAAGCAAAAAGAACAAAGCTGGAGGTATCACATTACCTAACTTCAAACTATACTACAAGGCTACAGTAACCAAAACAGCATGGTACTGGTACCAAAACAGATATATATATACACACACACCCCAGTGGAACAGAACAGAGGCCTCAGAAATAATGCCACACATCTACAACCATCTGATCTTTGACAAACCTGACAAAAACAAGGAATGGGGAAAGGGTATTCTGTTTAATAAATGATGTTAGGAAAACTGGCTAGCCATATGCAGAAAACTGAAACTGGACCCCTTCCTTACACCTTATATAAAAATTAACTCAAGATGGATTAAAGACTTAAATGTTAGACCTAAAACCATAAAAACCCTAGAAAAAAACCTTGGCAGTGCCATTCAGGACATAGGCATGGGCAAAGATTTCATGGCTAAAACACCAAAAGCAATTGACAAATGGGATCTAATTAAACTAAAGAGCTTCTGCACAGCAAAAGAAACCATCATCAGACTGAACAGGCAACCTGCAGAATGAGAGAAAAATTTTGCAATCTGTACATCTGATAAAGGTCTAATATCCAGAATCTACAAAGAACTTAAATAAATTTACAAGAAGAAAACAACCCCATCAGAAAGTGGGCAAAGGATATGAACAGACAATTCTTAAAAGAAGACATTTATGCAGCCAACAGACATACGAAAAAAAGCTCATCATCAGTGGTCATTAGAGAATTGCAAATCAACACCACATTGAGATACCATCTCACGCCAGTTGGAATGGCGATCATTAAAAGGTCAGGAAACACCAGATGCTGGAGAGGATGTGGATAAATAGGAATGCTTTTACATTGTTGGTGGGAGTGTAAATTAATTCAACCATTGTGGAAGACAGTGTGGCGATTCCTCAAGGATCTAGAACCAGAAATACCATTTTATCCAGCAGTCCCATTACTGGGTATATACTCAAAGGATTATAAATCATTCTCCTGTAAAGACACATGCACATGTATGTTTATTGCAGCACAATTTACAATAGCAAAAACTTGCATCCAACCCAAATGCCCATCAATGATACACTGGATAAAGAAAATGTCCATGTATACACCATGGAATACTATGCAGCCATAAAAAAGGATGAATTTATGTCCTTTGCAGCATCATGGATGAAGCTGGAAACCATCATTCTCAGCAAACTAACACAGGAACAGAAAACCAAAGACTGCATGTTCTCACTCATAAGGAGGAGTTGAACCGTGAGAGGGGGATATCACACACCAGGGCCTGTCAGCGTGTGTGGGGCTAGGTAGGGGAGGGATAGCGTTAGGTGAAATACCTAATGAAGATGATGGGTTGATGGGTGCAGCAAAGCACCATGGCACGTGTATACTTATGTAACAAACCTGCACGTTCTGCGCATGTATCCCAGAACTTAAATTATAATAAAATCTGCCCATTATTTTGTGAATTATCATATTTAAACTCAGTTGCTGCTGGTTGATGTCCAAAATAAGATTTTGCTTAGTGGTATGTCCACAGGTTACAAAAGAATAACCTAAAGATTAGAAAAATACATTTTTCAGCCCAGCAACTTTTTATAGTACATATGGTAAACTGTGTTGAATGTTAAGGAAACATCCCATATTGGCTTAACAGCTGCTATTTTTATAGCAAGAGGATTTTAATATGTAAGGCTGAAGGGAGGTGGGAGAGGAAAGTAAAGAAAAGCTTTGGATTATTAAAGGTGTGCGAAGGCTGTCACTTACACTGCTTCAGGGATAAACAGGAGGAAAGGAGTACTCAGAGGGAGTGAGCGATTATATAAAGAAAAATACTGTGATGATGCTAATTGTGTTCTGTAGGAATATTGACGCTTCCTCTTTGTCTCTAAATGTGCTACCCTGAATTACAAGTTACCTTTAGCTTTTTGATTCTACAAAATCATAGGAGGTCCCTCAACATTTGCTCAGACTAACTATTGCTTTATGTTATCTACCCTAGGTAGGAAATATTTAAGTGTTTTTTCTTCAGTCCTACAGAGTTTTAGTCTGATACTTTAGGAAACAGAGCTGAGTTCCTATTTGAAAAGATTTACTCAGTGTTTTGTGTTATGAAGTCATACTCCAGGGTATCTTTTAGAGCCACAGCCCTGAACCAAGCTAGGAGGCATGGAGAAGAGGAGCATAGGGCTTATGAATCCTGGCTGTGCATAGATGTAGTTTAAAATTGAAATATTACTAACCTTTACTCATCTGAGATAGTAAGATTTTGGAGCTTAAACTCTTCATGCTTTTTAATTACAAAAAAATACGATGAAATTTCAGTGTTGCTATTCTTGCAAAAATTTGAGTAATACAAGAATTGACAATATGAAAGGATGTCTTTAATAATTTTATGTAACACAATCAAATCTTCAACTTTTGCTCATGTAAAGTTTGTAAAATTTAAACTGCTTAAAATAGTGGCAGTATTAGAGTACTGAGATTCATAATAATGTAAATTAATACATACAATCCTTTCTTTTGTTTGTATATTATCTTTTAATATATAATGAAAATATTTAGGTAGTAAATATTAAGGTTAAGGCAAAGTCGTATAATCTTAATTCATCTAACAGCTGCCTCTTGTTTCATATTTATTCTATTTTTGAAGTAGTTACAAATGAAAAAAAAAATTGTATTAATGCCTTGGCATTGAACAGCAGTTCTTAGAAATCAGGAAATTCCTAAGTTATACTTCCTCTAGCAGCGATATATCAACATTATTTCTATGAATTTAGTTATATTCAATTTTCCTGTTATATATACACCTTTAAAATGTTATATAAGCCAATTTAAGCAAGTTAATATTAGAGTAGAAGTGTAAACTTTGGAATTTCCTGATTTTTAACATTTTACTTTCTATGTTATTTTGGTGAACTAGATCATCCAACTTAATTTATACAGTTAGTATGAAAATACTTACAAAGAGCTAAATTTTTTCAGCCATCACATTATGAATAGCTTTAAAAAAAAAAAAAAAAGACTATTTCATCCTCTATAATGAAGTACTTAGTGTTTGCCCTTCACTTTTGGTAGCTTTTAATTTTTACCTCTCCAGCTATGATCTGAAGTCATTCCAAAAGTTATGGTCGGTTCTTTGTTTTCAGTAGAGGAATTATAGTTTCATAAAGTATCCACCTACTCTAGATGCATTGTAGAGATACAAATAGAATTGCATATACTAACTGCAGAAGCCAAAGCATTGAGTATCACCTTCCTTGTTAATCCATTTTTTTCTCCAACTGTTTTGGGGTTTTTGTTTTGTTTTGTTTTTATTTTTTGGAACAAGGACAGTCATAATATAGTAATATGAATTCATTCCTTAATTCTTTTATTCAACAAACATCTATTGAAAATGTGCCATGTGCCTTATACTTCCAGGTATTGAAGATACAGCAGTAACCAAAGCAAAGTCCTTTTCTCTTAGAGCATTCATTCTAGTAAGTGGAAAAAGAACGTAGATTGAGTAAGTGTATACCCCATCAGGTTGTGATAAACACTATGAAGAAAAATTAAGTGGGGTATGGAGATGGAGACCAATAAATGTACTATTTAGACTGGGTAGTTAGGGAAGGCTTTTCTTCCTGGTAAGATAATATCTAACTGGATACCCAAAAGAGATGTGCGTGTCTTAAGGAAAAACTATCCAGTAAGTAGGAACACCAGATGCAAAGACCCTGAGGTGGAAGTGTGCTTGCTAAACTCCCAGAAGGAGGCTCTTGTGGCAGGAGCAGCGTGTGTTGGAAGAGAGGTTCAGATGATAAGGTGAGAGTAATAATGGGTATGGGAGGACATGGAATTCTGTATTGCCTTATAGGCCTTGGTAAAGACTTTGAATTTTCCCCAAAATGGAGGATGTTGAGCAGAAAAGATACATGTTCTGAAGTGTAGTCTATAAGGATCACTATAACTACTGCACAGAAAACAGATTGCAAGGGAGCAGTGATATAACTGATGGATAATCAATTAATGGAATAACCATTCAGTCAGGAGATGGTAGTGGTTTTGTCCAGAATGATGATGGTGGAGGTAGTGAAAGGGGAATTCCAAAATACTTTGAAGGTGAAGATGATAGGATTTGTTGGTTAGATACAAAGTGTAGGACAAAGTGAGTCATTAAAGATAACTTCAAAATTTACCTGGATAACTTGTGTCTCTCTTACTTGCCTATAGTTGTCTTTACAGGAATCCTCTCCTAACCATTTTGGATTTTCTCTAGGTAGTAGCCACTCTTACTCCATTTTTAATCAAAGCTAACAGTTGCCTTTGAAATCTGTTAATGTGTCCCATAACTTCTCTATAAAGAAATGGTCAATTTCTAAATGTTTACTTAAGTTTGAAACTCCTTTAAGCAATTTAAAACATCAGATTAACTTTTCTTTCTTTTAAATAATGGTACCTTATGGCAGATATAATATAGCTTGCCGATTAAGAGATGTGGAGAACCAGTTTGCTGGGAAACAGAGCTCTTTGTGATCTCTCATAATTATTTCCTTCCTAAAGGTCTTTCTAAATGCCACATTCAGAGTGACTTTTCTCACCACCACATTTCAAACACTCTCGCATTACTTTCTATCTCCTTACCTTGTTTTATTTGTCTCAGTTGTATTTAATACATGATATATATATATTTGTTTTTTTTGTGTGTGTCTGTATCACCTCACTAAAATACAAATTTCATAAGGGCAGTGGCTTAAAAAAAAAATGCTGCAGCTCAGTGGGCTAGGTAGTTAGTAACTTACTGTAAATGAATGAATAGTTGGTTTTAAGTAGATGTCCTTATGTCACATAATGGGTGTTTATTAAATGGCAGCATGAAAAGAATAATGGGCATCCTTGTGCATTGCCAGTGTGAATGAATATAAAAGTATAGAGCCACTCTGGAAAACAATATGGCAGTTCATAAAAAAATTAAACATAGAATTACCATATGACCCAGCATTGCTACTTCTGGGTGTACATTCAAAAGAATAGCAAGGACTCAGATCACCCATGTTTGTGCAGCAGAATTCACAATAGCCAAAAGGCGGAGGCACCGCAGGTATTCATTGGCAGATGCATGGATACACAAAATATGGTATATACATGCAATGGGATATTGTTCGGTCTTAAAAAGGAATGAAATTCTGCCATATGCTGCAACATGGATGAAACTTGAAGACATTACGCCATGTAAAACAAACCAGTCACAAAAGGACAAATGTTGTATGATTTTATTTTATGAGGTACATAGAGCAGTCAAATTCATAGAGGCAGAAAGTAGAATGGTAGTTGCTAGAGGCCGGGGGAATGAAGAGTAGGGAGTTATTGTTTACTGGGTGCAGAGCTTCAGTTAAAGAAGATGAAAAAGTCCGGAGATGGATGGTGGTGATGGTTGCACAATATGAATGTACTTGATGCCACAGAACTGTATACTTAAAATGGCTAATTTGGTAAATTTTATGTTACGTATATTTTACCACAATTTAGAGAAAGATAAGAAAAATGTTCTAAGCTTGAATCTCACGTTCACTTTGTTGACTTTTTGGACTTACTCACTGTTTGTTTGTTGAGACAGATCGTCTCTGTCTCCCAGGCTGGAGGAAAGTGGCGCGATCTTGGTTCTCTGCAACCTCCACCTACAAGATTCAAGCAATTCTCATGCGTCAGCCTCCAGAGTAGCTGGGATACAGGCTTGTGCCACCACGCCCTGCTGATTTTTTTGTTTTTAGTAGAGACAGGGTTTGCCAGGCTGACCAGGCTGGACTTAAATTCCTGGCTTCAAGTGATCCGCCCTCCTCGACCTCCCAAAGTGTTCGAATTACAGGTGTGAGCCACCGTGCCCAGCCTAGACTTACTCACTGTTCTGCTTTAGGCTTTTACAAATAGAATCTGAAACATTTAACCTAACATCTGAGATGTGGTTTTGCCACTATTATTCCAAGTCCTTTAATTTTGTATGTCTTCATTTTAAGGTCCCTAAAGCTCATGTTATTAATTGTTATTTTCCTATATGTTTTACTTTATCTTGTATATAAAATTCGTATTTTAAAGTCTTAAATTCTGTTTTCTGATATTGAGGTCCTATAAGGTTGTACTCTTAATGGGTATAATAATAATTAAATAATTTTCTCATTTAATTATTATTTTAAAAAAATTTCCTAGTTACTGATTCTCATGTTGTTATTCTGTGTTATGTTATTTATTTCTTATGATTGTTGTCAGTATCTCCCTAAATCTTATAAGGAGACAGAAATCACAAAGTAATTTTAAACAGGGGAAGTTTAATATAAAGCATTATGAAGCTGTGATATGTGAGTAACTGTAAAAGTGTAAAGAGAACTGGAACAAACATACTAGGCCTGAAGGAGGAGAGTCTTTAAGGAAAGAACAACTTGGAAGAGGGTCCTTCCCCAAAGTTAAGAGTTCAGACCTTGTTAGAGAAGGTACAATCTGCTGGGGCCAGAGTTGGTCTATAGTTGCTGGACAAGCAGGAAACAATCTTTTTGGGGTTACAGTCAAGCTGAGGCTCCTGCATGGGCTTGCAAAGGTAGTCACAGTGCCACTGACTGGTAGCATGTTCTAGAACACGTATTGTGTTGGAAGAGCCTTAGGTGATTAAGACAGGGATCCAATGGACAAAGGGTCTGAATGGAGATGGAAACGGGAGGGATTGATGGTATTGGGTGGACCAGAAATAAGCTGGGACATTTGGAATGGTTTTTGAGAAAGGAAAGAAAGAGAAGACTGTATTTTTCTTCCTCCTCTCATCTTATATTTAAAATACACGTAAATGTAAATGCTCTTTCCATTAATATGTTTTCATCTTCATTGCTTTAACTGAAGCTTTTATTGTCTCCATCCTAAGGGACTGCATTATTCTCCTCATTTATCTTCCTGCCTTCAGAATCTTCCTCTTCCAACCTAGTGTCGTTTTTCTGAAACAAAGTTCTGATATGATACTTTCCTGCTTAAAATGTCTAAGTGACCCTTCCCCCACCAACTGCAGAATAATGAGACTTTGTAGGATCAGATCTCTGCCTACTCTGTTTCTTTTCATCCCACTTTCCCATAGTCATCCTGGGAACCTTCTGCATTCAATTTTTCAAAGATTTTCAAGCATCATTTTCTTCTCTGCATATTTTATCTCTTCTCTTCTCCCTTACCTTTGCATCTGGAAAAATCTATCAGTCCTTTAAAACTTATATGCCACCTAGTGTTTCCTTGTTTGCCCAAACCTTCCTCAGTGCTAAGTGGCCATTTTACTTTGAACATGCTTTCATTTGTATATGTATCTCTCATCCCACTTCATACTGAGTTTTGTTTCCTTATTCATATTTTTCCTTTTGGAATTTACACAGCACATAGTGGGTGCTTGATAAACGTTTATTATCTGAACAAATAAACCTGCATTCTTGGCTTTAATATTCTTTTACTCAGATGATATGAGCGTGTACCCTAACTTAAAAAGATAGGGTTCAGAATGGTACACATTATACTTGAGAGTTATTTGGACTCTTGTGTGTTTTGTGCCTGTAAAAGAAATAAAACCCTATTTCTATAATTACTTCATTTTCCTAATGTTTAGGTATATAGCTGTATGATAGATAAAGCAAGTTAGAGATAAGGAAAGTAAGGTGAAAATGAGCCATCTGCTGAAATGAATGATGGAGTTGAAATAGAAACCACTTCATTTTGGATTGTCTTCCTTTATTTGCACTAGTATTACAAGATCGCTTAGATAAATATTTATTTATTGAGCCTCTACTATGTAACGAACATTGTATTAGACCTGTGATTCTAGGTTCTTTCCCACCTCTAAGATTCTGTGATTAATTAGTAAGATTTAAGCCTTAAACAAAACTTACTTTATAAAATTGTTCTAAAGTAGATAATTACATTACGTATTTGGAGTTATTATACAATTACTATAAAATTAACACATATTAAAGTACAGTAAAACCCCTGAAGACACCAAAAATGTACCTTGGGTTTGCAAATGTACATATGTAAATATTTATAATTTTAAAAATTTGTGCATAACTATAATAATGGGGATGATGCCCCCTGTTTGAGTTCCTGTTCCTAAAAATATTCACTATTCTAATAATTCCTAAGAAGCACTTAATATTGTATATAGCACCAGGAGACATATATCATCTCAGGCCAAGTTTACTTTCTAGCCTAGATGGGCCTTTTGCAGTTAGTTGACTCTGCTTTGCTTTGCTTTTTTTTTTTTTTTTTTTTTCTTTTTTTGAGATGGAATCTTGCTCTTTTCCCCAGGCTGGAGTGCAATAGTACGATCTTGGCCCACTGCAACCTCCGCCTCCCAAGTTCAAGCAATTCTCCTGCCTTAGCCTCCTAAGTAGCTGGGATTACAGGCATGTGCCACCCTGCCCGGCTAATTTTTTTTTTTTTTGTATTTTTAGTAGAGACAGGGTTTCACCATGTTGGTCAGGCTGGTCTTGAATTCCTGACCTTGTGATCCACCCGCCTCAGCCTCCCACAGGGCTGGGATTACAAGCGTGAGCCACCACGCCTGGCCCCAACTCTGCTTTTCTTAGTAGCATTAAGGAAAGTTGGTTTATAGTAAAGTTTTAGCACAAAGGTTAATGCCCTGATTTATTCTCAGAAGTGGTTAGCTGTAGTTGATGCAGATGGTCATTAGGATATATTCATATAAATATCTTCCATTCCAAAGTGTTAAAAAAATATAACATTGTATACTTTAATTATTCAATTACATTAGATACATGTTATTTAATAATATACCTGAACCAGAGACTTAGGGATTTCAGATGCTCTTTGTTAAAGGAATACAAAATAAGCTTGTTTTAAAATGTAACACATCATGCTTCTGGCCCCATGTTTACCCATGTAATTTTATGATTCCATAGATAAAATAGCTGAAAGAGAACCATTATGTTATCAAACACTGTGTCATGCTTGCTGAGTTTGCAAAAATATAAAACATACAATACGTAACTTTTATCTTCGGGAAGTTTATAACCTAGTAAATAAGATTCAATACACATAAAACCTTTAAAGTACGATTAAGTGATAAAGTATTAAGACTATAAGTGTTCTAGGAGTTAAATAATTTTAAAACAGATTTTAGAAACAATCTAATACCTCATTTTTTTGATGAGGAAACAAAAGTCTAGACTAGCTGTTTAACTCAAAAATCCGCCCAGAGTTACACTACTGGATAATGTCAGAACCAGAGTGAGAACACAGGTTTCCTGACTTTGGCCTGGTACTCTTTCCATTTGTAAATACCCATGAGCCTGTGTGGAATGAGCTTGATTCAAAGCATACAGAAGAAATGAGACATTGAAGATATGGGTAGGTGGTGGGGAGAAGAGCTCTTCCACAATGGAAGGAGCAAGAAGGAAGCTTAAAAGACCTGGCACAGAGCATAGGGGATGGCCTAATGAGAGTAGAAGGTACACAATAGGAATTAATTTCAGTTAGTAACCTGGGCCTGGATTGAAGAGGTCCTTGCAAACCAGGTAGTTTTTATGGGATAGGCATCAGAATGCTTTTATAGATTTCTTTGAGCAGAATGACTTGATAAAAATTATATCAGTTTTATCAACTGGAAGGTCAGTGTGATGGTAACCATGAAAGACTGAAGTAATATTGAGGCAGGAAAAGGTAGTAGTAGTTCCTGAAATAGAAAACTGAAATCTATAAGATGTTTCTTGGAGGAAAATGATTGAACAAGATGGCAGTTTTCTATAGAAAATAAAGGGAAGAAGAGTGTAGCAAGCAGAATGCTATTTCCATGGACAGAAATAAAATAACTTGGAAGGAGGACTGGGATGAATTGAGGTTTTAGGGTTAATAATTGATTATATCTGTTGTATACACTTAGAGGCACTTAGGTTATCTCTGTACATTTTCAGTTATATGTATAAAACATTTTTGAATGGAATAATACATTCAGGTTTATAGAAACCTTGATGGATATGGTTTAATACAAATTAGCAATAGTATATCTAAATTTGTAATTGTGACTGATCTATTGCTTAGGATATATTTTAAAATGTGTTCACTAAATTATGTTTTCAGTTATTCATTTATCTTTTGTTTAGATCCTAAGCCACTGAAATGGAGTACGAGAGAAGTGTATATTTTTTCTAATTTGATTTTTTTCCTGTATTAGTCTTGGAATAATGGATTTGATTTTTATACATAATTTTAGTGCCTCATATTTTTAATAATAGTTGCCCAGAGAATACAATTTATTGTGAAATTTTCTATTAGCAATTCATTCTAACTGTTTAAGAAATTATACATTTTCTCTTTTTGTGACCTTCATTCTTAAAAGTTTGTTTGAAAAACAATTTTAGTGAAACTAAAATTTAAAAAAAACAAAAAAAACCCTGGCTAAAAAAATGTATTTTTAAAGCTATTTTTATAAAAATCAATTTTTTTTTTGACTTGGGATCATTTAGGGGGATTGTATATATTGTAGTATATCAGCTGTTGACTACATTTTAATTCTTATCATTTTAATGAATTTTTTGTTGTAATTTTTAGGAGAAAATGAGGAAATGCTTATTTTGAAAGTCTTAATTATCCATATGTGGTGGCTCCTGTCTCTCATCCCAGCACTTTGGGAGGCTGAGGTGGGCAGATTGCTTGAGCTCAGTAGTTTGAGACCAGCCTGGACAACATGGTGAAACCCTGTTTCTACAAAAATTACCTGGGCATGATGACACACACTTGTAGTTCCAGCTACTTGGTGGGCTAAGGTGGGAGGATCACTTGAGCTCGGGAGGTTGAAGCTACAGTGAGCTGAGACTGTGCCGCTGTACTCCAGCCTGGGCGACAGAGTGAGACCCTGTCTCCAAAAAATATAAAATAAAATTTAAAAAAAGTGTTTATTATTCTTGCTGCACTTTCATTTTAATTAGAAATCTATTTTATTTCTCTAATGTACTTCTCTGTTGGATTACATTGAGATCTCTGGAAGTGGTATGTGAATGTATGGTCAGTTGATATTCAATATGTGAATTCTAAATGCTGACATTTATGCTTTTGGGATGTTTGTTTACCAGCATTCATATTATTGACCAAGATTATGCTTTATATCTTCTGTCTTCTGAAGTTGTGTGAAACAGTGATACAGTGTAAATTAAAGCTGAACTAGTGTTTTACAACTAATATGAAAGAAATTAGCAGAAATCAGTAAATATTTACTAAACATCTAATATATGCCAGGCATATTTAGAACTGGAGATAGAGTAGGATAGACATAGCTCCTGCCCTCATGGAGTTTATATTCTCTTAGGGGACATATATATGGACAAAAACAGGTAAACAGGCAAATTATGTAGTTGCCAGTTGAAATATGTCATGTGAAGGACAAGAACAAGGTGATAATTGATACTATTAGCAAACTATTTTAGGTGTGGTGATCTCTAAGGAGGTGGCATTGCAATTGAGACCCACAGAAGAGAAGCAACTAGGTCTATTAGGAGGGAGGCGCAATATTCGAGTAGACAATTGAATGTATGCAGGCTCTGAGGAAAAAACAAAGTTTATTTAGTCTAAGAACTGATAGTACTCTAGCTCTAGGCTACCATTTAATATTAAGGTTATGGATGGAAGGCAGGGAGGGAGGTGAAAGAGAAAGGAGAGAAATTAAGAACAATAGGTTTCTGGTTTATGTAAATTAACGAATGGTAGTATTGTTTACTGAAATGGGGAAGAGGTGTGGGGGATGGATGTCGGGGATCTCAGCTGTGTTTTGAGAGAGTTTGAGCAAAAAACAGTCAGTTGAGGTGATTAAAAATTGATACATTAAAGTGAGAAAGAAACTTTGTTGCTGAGAAATTTAGAATATTTCTCAGATATTAATAAAATTTAGAGAAAACAGCATTCTAGAGAAAACACAAAGATTGTCAATTAAGAGGAAAACATTCTATTTGAGGAGGTTTAAGGGAATGTTGACATATACAAATCTTAAAAAGTTAGAAAGCCAAGTAAAAAGGGATTAAAATTCTATCTCCGAGTGGAAAAAATCAGATTGTCCAGAAAATAATAAATGATTGATACGGTTTGACTGTGTCTCCCCAACCAAAATCTCATCTTTAATTGTAATCCCCGTAATCCTCACATGTCAAGGGCGGGATCAAGTAGATGTAATTGAATCATGAGGGTAGTTTCTCCTATGCTCTCCTTATGATAGTGAGTCTCACGAGATCTGATGGTTTTTTTAAGCATCTGGCATTTCCCCTGCTTGCACTCACTCCATCCTGCCACCCTGTGAAGAAGGTGCCTGCTTCTCCTTTGCCTTCGCCCATGATTGTAAGTTTCCTGAGGCCTCCCCAGCAATGCAGAACTGTGAGTCAGTGAAACCGCTTTCCTTTGCAAAGTACCCAGTCTTGGGTATTTCTTCATAGCAGTGTAAGAACAGACTAATATGATGATCATAAAGAGATTGTTGATGAGAGAGGCCATTGACTCACCAGAGAACCTAGAAATAAATTACCATGGGCATATAATATCTAACATTATATTGAGTTAGTCAAAATATGAAATGTTAATATTTATAGGAGAGACTAAGGATGATGCAAGAACCGAAAGAAAAATGTTCCTAGAAGATCTAAAACCTAAAGATCTTAGCAGACTCCTTGAGAAAAATGTAAATGACCGAAGTAGTTTTGAAAATCTGGTTTTAGCTAGCTCATGCCCTAGAATTTCAGTGACTACATAGACTCATTAAAATGAAAGTCAATCTTTTTTTTATTTTTAACATATCTTTCAGTTATCCAAGGGACTATTAGGGGGACTTAAATAACCCATATCCTTATGAAAGTGAGTTATAAGCCTCCTTGAAATTAATAAAAATCTTCAAAGTAGTATTTAATTTAAACTTGTAACTTTCTTTGTGTTCTGAGAGAATGCTGTTTCTGTATATTTTAAAGAAATAGACCATTTCTGTTTTGTTCACCAATATATTCACTGCACTTAGCACACTGCCTGCCACAGAGTAACCATTTAATAAATACTTTTTGAATGAATGTAGAAATATAAATTTTACATTTAGTTTTGGGTTACCTGGATAGCTGATAATTAACGAAGCAGTTCCTTTGTTGCCCTTAGGAAATGTCTCTACTGTGATCATACTCAAGTATATTTGGTGGCAGGCTATACGTGAATAGAACTAGTGCTTATTAGAAATGTGGTAGGATGTTTTTGAGATTTATGTTTCCATGCACTGCAGAGCATACTGGTGTTATTTTAAACAAAATATAACTTTTAGATGTTGTGTGGATTTTAATTATTTTAATCAGTCTCCTGTTAAGGGTTAATAATCACAGTTAACTATGTTGTTCTCAAATTCCAAATACTAAATTACTGAGGTCATGGTGCTTTTGGGAACAAATACTATTAATGACTAGTAAAATAAGTTTTATGGATCTCACGTCGTTTCTGGAAGACCAATAGATGTATTTATTACCATAATAACACTTAGAAAAAGGACAGACATTTCTATGTGGTCCTTAGTTCTCGCTCTCTCTTTTTTTTTTTAAATCCAGCATGTCATTCCTTTTGTATTCACTCCCTAATTATGTATTTACGTTTTCTTTATTTTTCTTAACTATATATCTGACCTTTATTTTTTTTTTCTGAAGGTCTTGATTGAAATCAGCTTTACTCTACAATACGTTGAATTGATTTGGGCTTCTTTTTCTCATGAGCCTATTATTTAGTGACTGTTTTCTTCAAATATTTGTTTCCGTGACTTTTGTTACTTCTTCATAGACATATTTTTAGTAGTTGCAATTTCACCTCCACCCAGCCTTTCTGGGTTGATAATATTGGTTAACACTGACTCCTAGGGTACAATCTCATCAGTGTTGGTTTAGAATTAAGATATAATGAACACCAAACCTAAAAAATCAATGTCAACTTTTACTCTGGTAGCAGTGGAGTTGTTATTTATCAAAAGAAAACAGTTTCAGCAGTGATCTGTTAGAAATGCCTATGTTATGCCCCATTAATCTAAAATAGTTACATGATAATTCTCTAGGGTTGAGCTGTTTTTAATAGTATGTATGAGAAAACATTTTATGGGCTTTTAGCCAGAAGATTTTATATATAAATGGTAGTAGAGGAACATTGTTAAATTGATGAGTCTTGGAGGCAATGTGATATAATCGATTTTGGGGCTTTGAAATCAGCTTTGAATCCTGACCACTTCACTTACTAACTTTGTGACTGTAGGCAAGTTACTTGACCTCTCTGGGCCTTAACTTCCTATAATATAACTTCCTGAAAAGAATTTTGCAAGAATAGAAGGCACTTATACAAAATGTGTGACAAAAGTTTTGGCACATACAGGTTTCTTCCCAAAGATGAACAAGTCCTACTGCTAAGTATAGAAAGGGAGATACAAGTAAAGTTTCTTTGTTATTTCTTAAAGGTTTGTGCCCATAGATCTTTATATTGTCTTAACCTGTGTGGTCTACAATGACCCATACTAGAATGTGTGTCTTAAAGAAAGCATAGAATTTTTACGCTTTTGTTCAGTTTGAACAAAAATGGTCAGTTGTGCTCTGAGTCCTAGGTGTCTTCTAGATATAAGTATGTGGGAAGGACAAAGACAAGGGGCATTTAACAGAACCTTAGGTCCTACTTCTAGCAGAGCAGCTATACGTTTCTGTTTTACCATTTTTATTTCTATGTAAGATATTGATTGAACAAAGGGGTCTGTGTATTACAAAAAAGCTTGAAAAAATACAAGCAAGGTCAAGCAGTCTATTTCTTGGCTTTCCTTTTTCTCAGATCCCACCCTGCTTTCTCCTTGGCGTTTTAAAGTTTGTGAGAATGGGTGGGAGTTAGAGTGGGGAAGTAGGGAGGAATTCCATTCTGTCTTACTGCGTGGAGTTCTCAGAGAACAAAACATAGCAAAAGGACAAGGGTCCTGTGCAAAGGGGGCATTCCTGGTGGAAAAATTCCTTGACCTCCTTAGCTCTTGCATTGAACTCTACCCACAAAGAGCCATGTTTTGAGCCTTCATTACAAATTTTACAACTGTTAAATAACAAATACAGATATCTTGCCTCTGATTACTTCCTCCTCTGACTACATTGAGATCTCTTTAGTAGATCCTTACTATTTTCATTATTTTCTTATCTTAGACTCTAATCACTTTACTCTCATTTCAGTGTCTGCAAGTTCTTTTCTCATTAGTCTTCTCTGTAACAACCTGCAAGAACTCTGACCCTGGATGAATCTTACCTGACTTTACTGCCATCAAGCGTTTTTGGAGAAAATAACACATTGGGCTAATGGTTATCTATAATTTCCTGAGGTCTGGGTTCCACCCCTTTTAATCATCTGAGGAATTTTTCTTTCCTCCATCTTCATTATCTTTCTCCTTGTAGGATTTTTACTGTCAGCATTTAAACATGTTCAAATAAATCCAAGCATCAAATGAAGGTAACAAATAATCAACTTGTTTGTTCAGCTGCAACTCTGTTTCTCACCCCGCAGTCAAACTTTTTAAACGAATTGTTTATTTTCATTGTCTTTAGCCCATTCCAATACAGCTTCTGCTCCCATAAGCCAAACTGCTTTTGTAAATTTGTTTCACTTCCCTACTTAGCATTTAACAGCTTTCCCATTACCTTCTGATAGTCTCATATCCCTAACATTATATTTACACAATTCTATCTCTCCTTTCTAGCTATAAGCACTTTTCTCATTTCATGAAATATAGTTAATATTCTCCTCCTCCTCTGGGTTTTTTCAGGTTCTATCCTTTAACTGGTGAACACTCTCTGCCTTCCTCAACTCCTCCCACCTAACTGTTCAGTTATCAGATGTCGTCTTCTGAAGGAGGTTTACCGTGACCTGAACTGGCTGAGTTCTCCTACTTTATACTTCTCTTCACAGCACTTGTCACATTTGTAATAATGTATTTATCATTCTCCCTGTGCCTTTTAATGTTGGCTTCTAGAGAGTAGAGATCCCACTGGTTATAGGACTGGATACCAGAAGGTAGCTCAAGAAATATTTGTTGAAGAAATGACTGAATAAATTAACAACTGTTGCTTTTCCCAGGTCAGTGCATCAGTTGTGTCCTTGGCCTTATTAGAGTGTCTTTTCCTTAGCAGCATAATGAATTTTAAGTGGATAAAAACTATTAGTGTTTCCACTAGAGTTATTAAGCACTGTAGCCAGTAATGCATCATAGGTGCACAACTATATACTTTTCCGTTATTGTCCTTTCCTTTTTGCTTTAAAAATAACCATAAATATGTAATAATATCAAATATTAGGAAGCTGAGTATTTTGTTTCTTATGGCACTTTTAATCAAATCTCATTTATTGAGTACTACTCAGTGTATATCCTAAAGTTAAAAAAAAAAAAAAAAAAAAAAGAGGTTTCTAAAAACCAAAACAAAACACTTTAAAAAAGCATAGGAATACATGTGTTCAAAAGAGACCCCAGAAAGTCTGTTTTCTTCCTGAATATATTAGACCCTTTTCAGCTCCTAATGCTGTAGAATAAATGAAATATTATGAAACTTAGGAACTATCTGAAAGCTAAATGTTTAGCTAAAATGTATGATAAATTAATGAACATACAAAGGAACAGATAGCAGTGGCAGTGTATTTGTTTTGTAAGTTTTATTTACATGCAAAATAATAATTGTATATGCATTTAAATATAATTGAATGGTATACATATGTATAGAGATTGCTGCCATATTTGATGGATTGGTAAATAGTATTAGAATTAATTTCTGAAGAAATTTTAGTGTAAAGATATTGATGTAAAAAAAATATCCAGCAACCTATCTATGACTGTAACAAGGAAGAGTGATTTGGACTACTGCTACAAAGTAGATTAAATGATCTCTAAATTTCTTCATGTATTAACATTCTCTAAATTACTTCATATATTCATATTTACATATAATATATTTGTAGTATATTCTAATTTAAATATGCAACAGAAATTTGGAAATGAATATAGTTTGTATTCAACTGTGATGAGAAAGCGTAGTATAATAATTAAATTCTTTTTTTCAACCAAACATTTTTATAAATAAAATTGCTGGATTCCAAGTATTTACACTTAAATAACTTTATGTTGTAAACAGTGTTTTTAAAAATACTTTCTTTATATCTTATACTTTATTTTATTTAAGTTATAGTCATGTGTCTTGGGTAGAATTCTGAGAGAATAATAAGGGACTTTACCCTGTAATCACAGAAGCAGTTTGGTAATATAGGAACCAAGTGACAGCTTTTCTTTTTCAAGTATATAGATTCAGATCTGGACAGGAATCTTTAGGGGTGACCTAAAACATCATTATGTCAGTTTACAGCAGAAGGCTTACTCTGTTAGTTTCCAGTAGCTATAATGGAACTAACCTAGATGAACATTGGTACCTACTTTGCAGTTAGTGACTGATTTTATTTGACCAATTAGCACTCATGAGGGAGAGGAGAATAAGTTGTCCATGACCTGTCATGATTAACTCCTAAGGGACAAGCTTTGATTACCTGTTAAGTTTGTTGTTTTTGCCTTATCAAGTCCACTTGACTTCAAGTGTGTTCTACAGGCAGAATACACTGGGGGTGGCGGGCATGGAATTTTCTTTTGCTATAATTAGAGCCAATAAGGTTGATTTAAGTAATCAGTTTTTGCCTCTGTTCTACCAACAATTGTGTGATATTAGGAATATCTTTCTTGTGTTTCTTTTTAATAGTTTTTATTTTATTTTTTTAAAAATGGAACACTTCATAAATTTGTGCAGGGGCCATGTTAATCTCACCTGTACCTTTCCAATTTTAGTATATATGCTACTGAAGTAAGTGAGCACATGTTAATCTTTCTTTTCTTTTCTTTTTTCTTTTCCTTTTCTTTCTTTTCTTTCTGACAAGGTCTGGCTCTGTCATCCTCCAGGTTGGAGTGCAGTGGCACAATCTCGGCTCAACTTCCACCTCTCTGCTCAAGCAATCCTTCCACCTCAGCCTCCTGAGTAGCTGAGACTACATCTGTGCACCACTACACTTGACTAATCTTTGTATTTTTTTGTAGAGAGGGAATTTCTCCATGTTGCCCAGGCTAGTTGTGAACTTGTGAGCTCAAGAAATTCACCCACCTTGGACTTCCAGAGTTCTGGGATTACAGGCGTGAGCCACTGCACCCAGCCCATGTGTTTGTTATTAATGAAGATTGTGCTATCAGTCACATAATATCATTGTGAAAACAACATTTGCCACATAATTCCTTAAAGTGTTTTATAAGAATAAAAATTTTATTGATGCCTCATTGTATGTTAGGGTTTATTCTGAGTGCCTTAGGTTCCACCTCCCTCTGCGGGAGCCAAAGTAGGGCAGATAGTTCCTCTCATAACTCCTGTGACAGCTAGAGTTTGGGGCATATGACCTCCTGTGACAGCTAGAGTTTCCATCAACCAGTTGGAAATCTCTGCATGAGACTTCACATCTAGGAAAAGTGATGCAAAGAAGTAGGGACAGTTGAGACTTCATTCTTCTAGTGGTTTCCAATTCCCGGGCTCAAACAGTCCTCCCACCTCAGCCTCTAGTGGCTAGAGCAGCATCCAGTATCTTATACCAGTGGAGATACTGGTTCCAGCAGTGGTGGTGGTGCCATATTCTCAACAGAGGCTTCCTAGGCTGTCTTTTTTTCCGGCATGATTTTGGTTGCAGTTCTGGCTTCCTAACCTTCTTTAGTGCCATCTTGTTTCCCAAGTCTGTTCTTCAGCTTCATCATTTTGTGTGCCATCTGAATTCTTTCCTGCTTAACTTAACCAGAAATCACTTCCATTCTTTGTGACCAACAACTAGACTAGTACAATTCTCTTGGAAAAAGCTAGGGTCTTAATCCCTAGCTGTTTGGAAATATCTTAACACTTTTTTATAGCCACAGCTGCCAAAATCCTAAATTTCAGTTAACACTGTAAAGGGAATTTAAGAGAGGAAATAAAAGTTTACATCATTTAAGTCATGGCATCAGAGGAAAACAATAGTGAAAATCTAATGAGCAGTACTATCTTCAAGAAGTTGTTCATATATTTTAGCAAGATGAAAACAACTTAAAGCATGTTTTTAGTTGTTACTGTTTATTAATATTATCTTTATTATGAAAGGAAATAATTTGTACTAGGCACGTACTCCTGACCTTCTGAAAAACATCGCTTGATTTTTCTTTGAAGAATCTTTCCCTTTCCTGCTGTTAGAGTAAGGCTACCTCCACCAACTCAGAGGTGATGTATGTGACCTATGCCTAAGCAGTCAGCACGCTTTATCTCCTTCAACACAGTGATTGGTTGAGATTGGATGAGTATATATCAGGATACCTCCACTGAACGATAGCTGTTGCGCATCAAGCACCACAGCCTCACACATCACATGGAGCTGAGAAGAAGACCAAAATATCAGAAAGTAGAACTGAGAGGATGGAGGGAGAGAAACTGAGTCCCGATGGTGTATTTTGAGGTCTAAATATATACCTAGTAGAAAGTGTTATGAAACTTTTATAATTAGGAACTGTTTGAAAGTTAAATATGCAGCTAAAATATATGATTAATATATGGAGGAACAGATAATAGTGACAGTGTATTTATGTTGTGGAATTCTATTTATATACAAAATAATTTTATGTGCATTTAAATACAACTAAGTGGTACACATATGTACAGAAATTGCTACCATATTTTATAGTTTGATAAATATCCAGCTATTTCCAAAACGATTTCCAATCCTACAGTTTCAGTTACGTGACCCATTTACACTGCCTTTTTGCCTATGCCAGTTTGAGTTAGATTTTCTGTCATTGGCAACCCAAGGGTTCTCTGTTTCTTTGGAATATAAGTGCTAAATCATCCTGAGTTGGAATTGTAAAGTATTGCTACCATGTTTTGAGGAATACCTCTTATTTATATTTTAGTTACATGTAACTTTTGTACCTGAAATATTATTGACAAGGAAAGTAACTAATAACTTTAAGCTGAAATACTAATCCTGAAAGATAAGAATGAAAACTCAGACCTTAAGTTCTATAAAACTTTGAGATAGCTACATGTTTACTTTCAGGATAATTTAAATTGATAGAGTACAAGTTGGGAAACAAACACTTTAAGTGAATATTTAAGTTATGTAAAATATGTATTTTTAAAAGTCAAACATATTACCAAATTTGCTAGAACTAAATATTCTATTTATAATAAGCACTTTGCTACATTTTACGCCCTGTTGCCTTATATAACTTTCCACAGTTTTGACATTATAATATTGTGATTTTCTGTCAAACATCATGAGTGAAAATACGAGTTTATGAATGACAGAAGCATGCTATTTCTGGATTTTGGTATATATTCTAAGTAGGCAAATATATTTATCAATACTTTCTTTAACTTTCCCAACACCATTCATAAATGCCTGTATTTAGCATTTACTTGTCATTCCTGATCTGAAATTGAAATTTTCTTCATTTTCCTTCTTGCTTGTACCATATCTGTGGGTGTTGAAATGGGTAAAGAAAAGAACTTCCAAAAGCACTGCCTAGAAAACACGACCTCAAGAGTCTTCTAAGTGAGGTCTCTTTTGAGTGCTGGCACCGGAGACCTAACACAGATTAACGTAATCAAATATAGGAAACTGATTGGCTCAAACAGCTACATTGAAACAAGAGGTGAATCTCTAGCCTCAGCCATGGCAGAATCCAGGGGTTCCAGCACCACACAGTTTTGTTTCTGCATTCTTCGGTTTTGCTTTCCTCTGTGTTGGCTTTATTCTCTGACAGGGCTTCTCCATGGACTGCCTATGTGCACATGTGTATCATTCTTACAGTTCTGCATTTCAAATAAATATGACTGACTGTTGTTTTCCCCAATGGCGATTAGTAATTTGCACGGGGAAAAATGTACTGGCCCTGCTTGGTCCTCATGACTACCAGGGTTTGTGTAAGGAAGGACACATGATTGATGAGTCTCTCAGTATCACACTGAATGGTGTAGTGGTATTTCTGAAAAAGAAAAGATGCACTCAGACAGGTGTAGATGTCTTCTTAAGTAGGGCTTAAGTTTCCCGTTGAAAACTGCCCTCCTTACTTTTGTTTCACTACCTAATATACCATAATTGAATTCAGTTGGGTTAATTTGCCTTCTTTTTTAGATGATGAAAACACTACTTCTGGCAAGATTGAGTCATTTATATCCAGTGTAAATTAGATCAGAATGGTCTCTCCTATTATGTAGCTGGGATCACTTTTATTGAAGGATTGGGGATTTTGTCCGTGGGAAGGAAGGTGGGTATTTTGAAGCCTGGCAATGTAGGAAAGTGGTAGATGGCATGGACTTTAGAAATTATGTGGACCTAAGTGTGAGTCCTGGGACCCTACCACTTCTAATCTATGTGACCTTAGCCAAGTCACTTAGTTTTTCAAAAGCCCATTTTTTAACCTGTAAAATGAAAATAATAATACCTATCTCATAGAGTAGTTATGGAAATTAAATGAAATCAACTAGGTAAAGCATTTATTACGATCCTTAGACATGGTGGGTGTTCCATAATATTATTATGGCGGCTGATATTATTACCACCGGTACTATTAATGGTACTAATAAACACTGCCCTTTTGCTACGCCTGTTCCTGATGGTCCCCAGCTAGCTAGAATTAAGAGGTCAAAAGTGTTCTGTTGTTCAACTAAGAACACGTTAAATAAAATCTCACATTAAATTTTATAAACTAGTCTGGAAGTCTAACTACTACTCATAACATTATTTCTGTGGGGAAATTGGTTTAAATTTTTTTCAACTTAAAGAAAATATGTTTTTGTAATGTAATGCATTTTTCAATGAGATGTACTTATGTGTGTGTTAAAAATCATGTATAGTTCTTCTTGTGAGGGGCAGCCAGTCAAGTAAGTGAGGGTCAGAATCTGTTTAAAAATAAACAGAGTCAAAGTAGATTCTATCAGAATAAAGTATATTTGCAGGGGCTGCTAACTGCTATACAAAGTTACATCATGATATTATGGCTTGCTTGGGGGGTCTGCTCAACTTGGACTAATTAAGCTACAAATAAAATTTCAAGCATTTTCATTTTGTTTTTGTATTCAGATATTTAGCACTTCACTTTAAAAGTCCTATCATAACTTGTGGCCCTTTAGAGTGGTAGGCTGATTGAGTCAATATTAGGAAATGTTATAATAAGCAAAGAATTCCTCTTAATTTGAGACTGTGCATTACGAAAACCGATCTCAATGAAAGCTACACAGATATGCCAGGATAAATGTACATAGCCACATAGATGGTGGGCAAGTCAGCCTATTGTCCTTGTTTTTATTAATAATGTGCAGTACAGAGGAACATTTTAAAAGCTATTCATATTCAGAGACTTTAGAATAATTGATACATATTTGAAAAAAATATTTACCACTTGCCACTGTTATCAAGGAGAATAAGTTCATGGATAAATAATCTTAGACATACAGAGCTGTAATACTACTTTCTATATTAAAAAACTTGCTCTTGCCAGATCATGGCAGATGGGAGGCAGGACTAGATTGCAGCTCTGGACAGAGCAGCGTGTGGTGGCTTGCATTGTGAATTTTAGCTCCAGATTGACTACAAGAACAAACCAGCAATCCCGGAGGACCCACAGACCCTCTGATGGAAGCAGACTGCTCCTGCAGGACCCAGGAGACACCCCAAATACTGCGAGTGCCCCAACTGCGGAAGTGGGAAAGGGAGACCCTCTTCTCCCAAACACACACCCCTACTGGAGAAGTTGAAGGTCTTTTTGTGGGAGAAGTTTCTGACCTTAATTAGAGCTGAGTCCATTTAGAGAACTGAACGAAATATAGGGGTAAAGGAAGCAGCAGAAAGGCCCTGGAGCTCGCTGGGTCCCCTAGCAGGCCATTCCTGCATGACACCACAGGGATCCATCAGGAGAGTGGCCAGGGGAGCAGGGGATAAAACTCCACAGAGAGAAGGAAATCTCTAGCTGAACTTTGTAACAATTTGAACAGGGTGAGAAGCCTCCTGGCCAGAACTCAGACGAGGACACAAATCTGGTGTGCACACTCAACAGGTGAGGGAACCAAGCCCTTTTCTTTTACAGCTGGGAGGCAGATAGCCTGGGGCAAGTTTTCAAGCCTGTCTCGCCCACCACCTTGAAACACACTTGGGGCTGTTGGGGGGCTCCGTGGGAGTGAGACTGGCCCTTTGGTTTGCATAAGAGCTGGGTGACGCCTGTGACTGCCAACTTTCCCCCACTTCCCTGACAACCTGCATGACTCAGCAGAGGCATCCATAATCCTCCTAGGTACACAGCTCCAGTGACCTGGGAATCTCACCCCCTTCCCCAACAGCAACCGCAGCAATGACCCACCCAAGGAGAGTCTGAGCTCAGACTTACCTAGCCCTGCCCCCACCTGATGGTCTTTCCCTACCTAGCCTAGTAGTGGAAGACAAAGGGCATATAATCTTGGGAGTTCTAAGCTCCTGTCTACCGCTGGTCCCTCTCCATACAACTATAGTTGATGGTCTCTGGAAAACGCCACCTCTTGGCAGGAGGTCAGCCAGCACTAAAATAGAGCATTAAACCACCAAAGCTAAGAACCCTCACAGAGTCCATTGCACACCCCCCCCAATCCCCCCCCCCCCCACTACCTCCACTGGAACAGGCGCCGGTATCCACAGAGAAGAGACCCATAGATGGTTCACATCGCAGGATGTGATATTGTGCAGACAACCCCCAGTACCAGCCAGGAGCTGGGTAGACTTGCTGGGTGGCTAGACCCAGAAGACAATAATCACTGCAGTTCGGCTCACAGGAAACCACATCCATAAGAAAATGGAGAGAGTACTACATCAAGGAAACACTCCGTGGGACAAAAGAATCTGAACAACAGCCTTCAGCCCTAGACCATCCCTCTGACATAGTCTACCTAAATGAGAAGGAACCAGAAAACCAACTCTGGTAATATGACAAAACAAGGTTCTTTAACAGGCCCCCCCAAAATCACACTAGTTCACCAGCAATGGATTCAAACCAAGAAGAAATCCCTGGTTTACCTGAAGAAGAATTCAGGAGGTGAGTTATTTAGGTAATCAGGGAGGCACCAGAGAAAAATGAAGCCCAATGCAAGGAAATCCAAAACACAATACAAGAAGTGAAGGGAGAAATATTCAAGGAAATAGATACTTTAAAGAAAAAACAATAAAAAATTCAGGAAACTTTGTACAAACTTATAGAAATGCAAAATGCTCTGGAAAGTCTCAGCAATAGAATTGAACAATTATAAGAAAGAAATTCAGAGCTCAAAGATAAGGTCTTCAAATTAATCCAATCCAACAAAGACAAAGAAAAAAGAAAATATGAACAAAGTTTCCAAAAATCTGGGATTACGTTAAACAACCAAACCTAAGAATAATCAGTGTTCCTGAGGAAGCAGAGAATTCTGAAAGCTTGGACTTATTTGATGGAATAATCTGGGAAAACTTCCCCAGCCTTGCTAGAAACGTAGACATCCAAATACAAGAAGCACAAAGAACACCTGGGAAATTCATCACAAAAAGATCATGACACACTATCATCAGGTTATCCAAAGTTAAGACAAAAGAAAGAATCTTAAGAACTGTGCAACAGAAGCACCAGGTAACTAACTTATAAAGGAAAGCCTATCGGATTAACAGCAGATTTCTCAGCAGAAACCCTATAAGCTAGAAGGGATTGGGGCCCTATCTTCAGCCTCCTCACACAAAACAGTTAGCCAAGAATTTTATATCCAGCGAAACTAAGCATCATATATGAAGGAAAGATAGTCTTTTTCGGAAAAACAAATGCTGAGAGAACTCACCATCACCAAGCCACCACTACAAGAATTGCTAAAAAGAGATCTAAATCTGGAAACAAATTCTGGAAACACATTAAAACAGAACCTCTTTAAAGAATAAATCACACAGGACCTATAAAACAAAAATACACATTAAAAAGCAAAAACAAAAAAAGTACGCAGGCAACAAAAAGCATGATGAATGCAATGATACCTCACATATCAATACTGACATTGAATGTAAAGCCTAAATGTTCCACTTAAAAGACACAGAACCACAGAAGGGATAAGAACTCTCAACAAACTATCTGTTGCCTTCAGGAGACTCACCTAAGGACTCACATAAACTGAAAGTAAAGGGGTGGAAAAAGGCATTTCATGCAAATGGACACCAAAAGCAAACGGGAAGCTATTCTTATATCAGACAAAACAAACTTTAAAGCAACAGCAGTTAAAGAGACATTATATAATGGTAAAAGGCCTTGTCCAACAGGAAAATATCACAGTCCTAAACATATGCACCTAACACTGGAGCTCCCAAATATATGAAACAATTACTAATAGACGTAAGAAATGAGATAGACAGCAACACAATAATAGTGGAGGACTTCAATACTCCGCTGACGGCACTAGACAGGTCATCAAGACAGAAAGTCAACAAAGAAACAATGAATTTAAACTATACCTTGGAACAAATGGACTTAGCAGATACATATGGAACATTTTATCCAACAACCACAGAATATGCATTCTGTTAACAGTGCATGGAACTTCTCCAAGATAGACCATATGATTGAGGCCATAAAACGAGCCTCAACAAATTTAAGAAAATTGAAATTATATCAAGCCACCCTCTCAGACCACAGTGGAATAAAACTGGAAATCGACTCCAAAAGGAACCTTAAAAATGATGCAAATACATGGAAATTAAATAACTTGCTCCTGAATGAGCACTGGGTAAAAACGAAGTCAAGATGGAAATTAAGAAATTCTTTGAACTGAATGACAATTATGACACAACCTGTCAAAACCTCTGGGATACAGCAAAGGCAGTGCTAAGAGGAAAGTTCATTGCCCTAAATGCCTAAATCAAAAAGACTGAAAGAGCAAAACTGACATTCCAAGGTCACACCTCAAGGAACTAGAGAAACAAGAACAAACCAAACCCCAACCCAGCAAAAGAAAGGAAATAACCAAGATCAGAGCAGAACTAAATGAAATTGAAACAAAAACAGTACAAAAGATACATGAAAGAAAAAGCTGGTTCTTTGAAAAGATAAATAAAATTGATAGACCATTAGCAAGCTTAATCAAAAAAGAAGAGAGAAAATCCAAATAACCTCACTAAGAAACAAAACAGGAGATATTACAGCTGACACCCCTGAACTGCAAAAGATCATTCAAGGCTATTTTGAACACGTTTATGCACATAAACTAGAAAACCAAGATGAGATGGAGAAATTTCTGGAAAGATACAGCTCTTAACTGCTTACATCAGGAAGAATTGGATTCCCTGAACAGACCAATAACAGGCAGCAAGATTGAAATGATAAGTTAAAAAATTAGCAACAAGAAAAGTCCAGGACCAGACAGATTGACAGCAGAATTCTACCAGACATTCAAGGTATTGATACCTATCCTTTTGACACTATTCCACAAGATAAAGAAGGAGCCCTTCCTAATTAATTCTGTGAAGCTGGCATCACCCTAATACCAAAACCAGGAAAGGACATAACCAAAAAAGAAAACTACAGACCGATATCCTTGATGAACACAGATGCTAAAATCCTTTACAAAATACCAGCTAACCAAATCCAACAACATATTGAAAAGATAATCCACTATGATCAAGTGGTTTTCATACCAGGGATGCAGGTATGGCTTAACATACACAAGTCAGTAAATGTGATTCACCATGTAAACAGAATTAAAAACAAAAATCACATGATTGTCTCCATAAATGCAGAAAAAGCATTCAGCAAAATCCAGCATTTTTTACAGTTAAAACTCTCAGCAAAATCAGCATACAAGGGACGTACCATAATATAATAAAAGTCATCTGTGACAAACCCACAGCCCACATAATACTGAATGGGGAAAAGTTGAAAGCATTTCCTCTGAGAACTGGCACAAGACAAGGATACCTACTCTCACCACTCCTTTTCAGTATAGTACTGGGAGTCCTGGCCAGAGCAATCAGACAAGAGAAAGAAATAAAGAGCATCCAAATTGGTAAAGAGGACCTCAGACCATCAGTGTTTGACGATATGATTGTTTACCTTGAAAACCCTAAGAACTACTCCAGAAATCTCCTAGAACTGATAAAAGAATTCAGCAAAGTTTCCGGATACAAGATTAATGTACACAAATCAGTAGCTATTCTATACACCAACAGCGACCAAGCAGAGATTCAAATCAAGAACTCAACCCCTTTTACAATAACAAATAAATAAATAAAATACTTAGGAATATACCTAACCGAGGAGTCAAAGACCTCTACAAGAAAAATTACAAAACACTACTGAAAGAAATCGTAGATGACACAAACAAATGGAAACACATCCCATGCTCATGGTTGGGCAGAATCAATATTGTAGAAATGACCATACTGCCCAAAGCAATCTACAGATTCAACAGAATTGCCATCAAAATACCACCAGCATTCTTCACAGAATTAGAAAAAACAATTCTAACATTCATATGGAACCAAAACAGAGCCCTCATAGCCAAAGCAAGACTAAACAAAAAGAACAAATGTGGAGGCATCATACTACCTGATTTCAAACTATACTGTAAGGCCATAGTCACCAAAACAGCATGGTACTGGTATAAAAATAGGCACACAGACCAATGGAACAGAATAGAGAACTTAGAAATAAACCCAAATACAGCCAACTTATCTTTGACAAAGCAAACAAAAACATAAAGTGGGGGAAAGGACACCCTTTTAAACAAATGGTTCTGGCATAATTGGCTAGCCACATGTAGCAGAATGAAACTGGATCCTTATCTCTCCCCTTATACAAAAATCAACTCAAGATGGATTAAGGACTTAGACCTGACACTATAAAAATTCTAGAAGATAACATTGGAAAACCCTTCTAGACATTGGCCTAGGCAAGAATTTCATGACCAGGAACCCAAAAGCAAATGCAATAAAAACAAAGATAAATAGCTGGGACCTAATTAAACTAAAGAGCTTTTGCATGGCAAAAGGAACAGTCAGCAGAGTAAACAGACAACCCACAGAGTGGGAGAAAATCTTCACAGTCTACACCTCTGACAAAGGACTAATATCCAGTATCTACAGTGAAACTCAAATCAGTAAGAAAAAAAAACAATCCCATCAAAAAGTGGACTAAAGACATGATAGACAATTCTCAAAAGAAGATACAACAAATGGCCAACAAACATATGCAAAAATGCTCAACATCACTAATGATCAGGGAAATATAAATCAAAACCACAATGCGATACCACCTTACTCCCGCAAGAACAGCCATAATCAGAAAATCAGTGAACAGTAGATGTTGGCATGGATGCAGTGATCAGGGAACACTTCTACACTGCTGGTGGGAATGTAAACTAGTACAGCCACTGTGGAAAACAGTGTGGAGATTCCTTAAAGAATTAAAAGCAGAATTACCATTTGATCCAGCAGTCCCAATACTAGGTATCTACCCAGAGGAAAAGAAGTCATTATTTGAAAAAGACACTTGCACACACACATGTTTATAGCAGCACAATTCACAATTGCAAAGTCATGGAACCAACCCAAATGCCCATCAACCAATGAGTGGATAAAGAAACGTGTGTGTGTGTGTGTGTGTGTGTGTGTGTGTGTGTGTGTATATGATGGAATACTACTCAGTCATAAAAAGGGATGAATTAACAGCATTTTCAGTGACCTGGATGAGATTGGAGACTATTATTCTAAGTGAAGTAACTCAAGAATGGAAAACCAACCATTGTGTGTTCTTACTGTTTTGTGGGTGCTAAACTATGAGGACACAGAGACAATTAGAATGATACAGTGGACTTTGAGGACTTGGGGTGAAGGGGGTGTGGTGAGGGATAAAAGACTACAAATGTAATGCAGTGTATACAGCTTGGGTGCTGGGTGCACCAAAATTTCACAAATCTCTGCTAAAGAACTTACTCATGTAACCAAATACCACCTCTACCTCAATAACTTATGGAAAAATAAATATGTTAAAAAAAAAAAAACTTAATAGCCAAATCTGTTAACTCTGTGATTCCTGCTTTGGTTAATGTAGATTATTATCACATGATATTAAAGAGTCAGGATTATGGAGTTGATGTTTTACTGGTGCTTTTTTTTTTTTTTTTTAAAGAAAAAGAAAAATGTTTATTATTTAAGGCTGTGTGCCGTACGTACTTATATTCAAACATCCCTTTTGCCATTAGTCACAGGAATACTAAATATGTGTATGAATGGCTTTTCACAGTCTATATGATGACTGGAAAAATAACTAATATAGTATATTCTAAATGATAAATCTTCATCATATATAAGGGACATCATATTACTAATTTTCTTTTTTTTTTTTTTTTTTTTTTTTTTGAGACGGAGTCTTGCTCTGCCGCCCAGGCTGTAGTGCAGTGGCCAGATCTCAGCTCACTGCAAGCTGCGCCTCCCGGGTTTATGCCATTCTCCTGCCTCAGCCTCCCGAGTAGCTGGGATTACAGGCGCCCGCCAACTCACCCGGCTAGTTTTTTGTATTTTTAGTAGAGACGGGGTTTCGCCGTATTAGCCAGGATGGTCTCGATCTCCTGACCTCGTGATCCACCCGTCTCGGCCTCCCAAAGTGCTGGGATTACAGGCTTGAGCCACCGCGCCTGGCCCATATTACTAATTTTCAGATTTATCAAGAAGACACTGAACAAAACCTTAAAAAAATGGATATTGTGTTAATGTGATGTATGATTTACTAAATTAAGCTTAGGAGCATTGCTATAACTGTATTTCTCTCTTTCAATATGTGCTTACATACAAATAACAACTTTGTGAGTATTTTCTCCTTACAGATTTTCAGAATTTATATCAGAAGTATATAATCAAGAAAGTTTAGTGTTTCTGTCAGATAAATATTTTATTTATTCTGAAGTAAACCCTTTTGGCATTTTTTAATGTGGGGTTGCCTTATCAAATTTTGCATAGCCTACATTACAATCATAGAATTTTGAGTTTTGGAAGAGACTGTAAAATTCATTTCATTCACTCAGCATCCATTTGGTAGTAGTGTGCTTTGAAGACTTAGTAAGACATTAACACCTAGGACAACATTTATTACTTTGCACAATGTCATTATATTAATATTTTACCCAAACAGTACATGAAATTACAGTACCTTTTTTCGGTTTCTTGCCAGATTATAAGTGGAGTTGAAAACAGAGTTATTTTTTGGAGATATGATCTTGCCCTGTTGCCCACGGTGGAATGCAGTGGTATAATCTTGGCTCACTGCAACCTCCACCTCCTGGGCTCAAGTGATCCATCCACCTCAGCCTCCTGAGTAGCTGGGACTTGAGTGCCACCAATCCTGGCTAATTTTTATTTCATTTTATTTTTGTAGAGACAGGTTTTCACTATGTTGCTCAGGCTGGTCTCAAACTGAGCACAAACAATCCATCCGCCTCAGCCTCCCTGCACTCTGGGATTACAGATGTCAGCCACCATGCTTGGCCCCAGAATTTTATTTTCTTTGAAATAGAAAATTCATGGAAGGATTCTGCCACTTTATTCACCTTTCTGACAGTGCAGTAAAGTGCAGATTAAAGTATAGTTCCCTGTGAAATAGCCAATTACCCTTTGAGTAGAATCACATAAAGAAGTACAGGGAGATCACATGACTTGCCTAGGTTATATATTGAGTCAGTAGGAGAAGTAGAAATACTAAGTGCAGATTCACAAGTCAGTTTAGCCCAGAGCTATGGGTACTTTCCTTGTGGTTATTACCCAAAAGGCTTTACAACCATTGATGCCCCCTCCTGGCTGCCTCCTCTCACTTACACATATGCAGTCTTGATCATTTTGATAATTTTTCTACAACATTTATACATACCTCACACATAATTTTCATTTGTTTTTTTTTAAACCCCAGTTTATAGCCTTAAATCAAGTTATACTCAGGAATGTACATTTTTACCCTTAAGCAGAAAGACCTTAATATTAGTTACAGCTGAAGACAGAGCTTAATTTTTAAGTACATTTTGGTTTTTCCCTTTCTGTATGCCTTTTATAGGTGTTCACCTTTAGAAGCCAGTCTCTTGACTTTGCCTAATACTATAAAGAATTGCAAACATTGTATTGGCATAATTGGTTGTTATGGAAGTCATTTTTAATAAAATGATCATACCTTATTTATTAAAAAATAATAGACTTTATTTTTTAGAGCAGTGTTAGGTTAACAGTAAAACTGGTAAGAAGGTATAGAGATGTCCCATATATTCCTTTCCCCTATGCATGCATAGCCTATCCAATTATCAATATCCCCCATTAGAGTGATATGTTTGTCACAGCAGAAGAACCTATATAATTATCACTGAAGACCCCAGTTAATATTAGGGTTCACTTTTGGTGTCATACATTTCATGGATTTGGACAAGTGTATAATGACAATATATCCACCATTGTAGTACTATATAGCGTAATTTCTACTACACTGAAAATCCTCTACACTCCTGTTTTGCATTTTCAGAAATGTCATATAGCTGGGATCATACAGTATGAAGTCTTTTCAGATTTGCTGCTTTCACTTAGTAGTATGCATTTAAGGTTTCTCTGTGTCTTTTCATGCATTGATAGCTCATTTATTTTTAGTACTAAATAATCTCTTGTCTGAAGGTACCACAGTTTATTCATTCACCTACTGAAGGACATCTTGATTGCTTCCAAGTTTTGCTAAGTATAAATAAAGCTGCTGTACCTTCCATGTGCAAATTTTTGTATACATGTAAGTCTTCAGCTCCTTTGGATAAATACCAAGGAACATGTTTGCTGGATTGTATGGTAACAGCATGTTTAGTTTTGTGAGAAACTACCATGTCTTCCATTTTGCATTTCCAATAACAATGAAATGAGGGTTCTTGTTGCTCCACATCCTCACCAGCATTTGGTAGTGTCAGTGTTCTAGATTTTGGCCGTTTTAGTAAGTGTGTAGTAGTTTCTCATTTTTGTTTTAATTTGGATTTCTCTACTGACATACGGTGTGGAGTATCTTTTTATATATTTATTTGGCATCTGTGTAACTTCTTTGATGAGGTCTGTTTAGGTCTTTGGCTCACTTTTAAGCTGTGTTGTTTTCTTATTGTTGAGTTTTGAGAGTTCTTTATATATTTTGGATAACGTTCCTTTATATCGGACATGTCATTTACAGATATTCTCTCCCAGTCATCTTTGGCTTGTCTTTTCTATTCTCTTAACAGTGTCTTCCCCAGTATAGATTTTTTGTTTTTAATTTAATGAAGTCCAGCTTGTCACTTCTTTCTTTTATGGACTGTAGCTTTGATATTTTATCTAAAAAGTCTGTTTGTTCAAAATAATAATGATTTGGATCTGTTAGATCAATTAAGAATGAAAAAAAGTTATTTTGCCTTTATGTGTTCTTTCCCTAATGCTCTTTATGTGGACGTGAGTTTCTGACCTATCTTCTTTAACATCTTTCTAAAGAACTTTAAAAACCATTTCTTGTGAGGCAGGTCCACTAGCCTAAAATTTTCTTGATTTTTATTTGCCTGAGAGGATATTTATTTCTCCTTCACTTTTTCAAATAAACAAGGTCTCGTCATGCTGCCCAGGTTGGTCTTCAACTCCTGGGCTTAAGCAATCCTCCCAAGTATCTGGGATTACAGGTATGTGGCACCATGCCTGGCTTTCTTCTTCACTTTTAAAGGGTGATTTCAAAAGGCACAGAATTTTAGGTTGGTGGGTTTTTTCCTCAACACTAAATATTTTACTCTACTCTTTTTGTATTTTTAATATTTGTAGATACATAGTAGGTGAATATATTTATGGGGAACTTGTGATGTTTTGATACAAGCATGCAATGTGTAATAATCACGTCGTGGAGAATGGGGTATCTTTCCTCTCAAAGCATTTATCCCTTGTGTTACAGATAATCCAATTATATTATTTTAGTTATTTTTAAATGCACAATTAAATTATTATTGACTGTGGTCTCCTTGTTATGCCATCAAACAGTAGGTCTTATTCATTTTTTCTACATACATATTTTTGTACCCATCGCTCCACCCTTTTTGCTTGCCCTGTTTCCGAGGAAAAATTGGATGTAATAATCTTTGCTCCTCTGTAAGATTTTTTTCCCCTACTCTGGCATCTTTCAGGATTGGTCTTTATCTTTGATATTCTGTAATTTGAATATGATATCCTTAAGTGTAGTTTCTTTGGCATTTATCTCGTTTGGTGCTCTGTGAGCTCCATGGATTTGTGGTTTCATATCTGACATTAACCTAAGGACATTTTTAGTCATTATTGCTTTACATTTTTTTCTGTTCTTCTCTCTTTCTTCTAGAATTTTTATCATACATATGTTATACTTTTTGTAGTTGTCCCACATTTCCTCCTGGGTTTTGTTTTTGTTGTTGTTGTTGTTGTTGTTTTGTGTTTTTTTTTTTTTTTTTTTTGTCTTTGCATTTCAGTTTTGAAGTTTTCTGTTGAGATATTTTCAAACTCAGAGGTTGTTTCCTGAGTTTTGTCCATTCAACGGCATTCTTGATTTCTGTTACAGTGTTTTTGGTCTCTAGCATTTCTTTTGGTTCTTTCTTAGATCTCTCTGCTTGTACTTCTCATCTGTTATTGCTGTCTTCTTTATCCCTTAGAGCCCTTGGCATATTAATCACAGTTGTTTTAAATTCCTGGTCTTATAATTCCAACATCCCTGCCATAGCTGTGTTTGGTTCTGATGCTCCTTCTGTCCTCTTCAAACTGTGATTTTATGTTGGGAGAAGAGAAGTGTTCTATTGTCCTATGATTAAGTATCAGTTTTTTAGCAAGCCTGTGCCTCTTGACTGTGAACTTCACAAGTGCTTCTCAGTGTTTTCATCCCTTCTCCAGTTGGACAGATGGCTAGAGTGAGCTGGAGTTGGGTGTTTTCTGTCTCCCACCTGGAAGGCTAGTGCCAACTGGAGTTGGATATGTTCCTTCCTGTAAGTCAGTCAGGCTCTGTAGAACTCCAATAGGTTAAGCGCTGTTTAAATAGTTTCCTCTGTGGGTTGACCTTGGTAAGAAGAATAGAATGATCTGGCATATTTAAAAAATGGTGTGTCCTTTCCTTTGCTGGAAGCATGAATGGATTTTTCTCCGGTATTCACTGTGAGAACCAGATCAGGCTTCTGGAGGTTAAACTCAACAGAAGTGAGGCGCCTCCTTATGGAGGCTCCTGCATTTTTCAGTTTTTACAGTTGTCTACACTGACTCCAGCAGTTAATTGCTGCTTAAGTTTTCTTACACTGACACTAGTTCCCATGGAGGTTTCTGCTTCTGGGTTTCTACTCCAATAAGTTATAATTCTCTGTATTTATATCTATCTCTCTAATCTGGGGGGCAGTGGTTTACCCTATGACTTTACTTCTCTCATAGATCCAAGAAGAATCATTGATTTTTCAGTTTGTTGAGATTTTTATTTGTTGTTAGGATGAAATGGTGACTTCCAAGCTTCTTACATGCCAGACCAGAAACCAGAAATCCCAGCTGAATGTCACAGACTGACATGGACTACACCGAAGCATTAAAGAGAATAATAAGTTGTGGTTAGTTGTGGTTAGGTTTTAAGTCTGTGAAACAAAGTAAGGTTTTTAATTTATCCAAAGTTACATATCCTGCTAGTGACACAGGTGGGAATAGAATCTAAATATTTGGACTCCCAATTAAATTATCTTTCTATGTCACTAAATTCCACTTTTCTGAAAGGTGGTATGAAGGGTTCATATAGTGAAATATTAGAGCGAGGCTTAAGTTATTGTTTCTAATACCATATTCATTTAGATGTTTTCTCCCTCCCCCCTCCTTTTTTTTTAACCTTCTTTAATAATTTTCCTTTTAGTTCTGGTTCCTGATGGTACTGAATATTTAGAAGATTATCTGCCATTTTTGAGGAGGAAATATCTAATAGTATAATCTTCCTCTGTGTTACAGGCAGAAGTATAACTGAAGCACCAATCTGCCTTTCACCTTTATTTTGATTTACAGAATATGTTAAAATCAATAATAAGATGCAAACAAAAAATCATTCATTGAAACTTAATAAGTTTAATACAAATTCAGCACCATAATTGCAAGTTTAACATTATACTCCATTTTAATATTAATATTTGATCATACAATGGATGTCTGCATGTGAACCTTTTATTTACTGTGGAGGTCGTGGTATACGGTACTAAAGAAGACGTTTAACTAGAGCTCAGTTTTTTTGGTGAGCTCCCAGGTTCCCATCGCAATTTTAGACAACACATGCTGTTTTACTGGAAGAGTAACTAGAGGATATAGTCTGATCGCTCTCTACCTCCCGTGGTAAACCTTCTGTTTGTTTTGTGAATTTGGTAGTTAAACTTGCCATCTCTGTTAGATGCTGCTAAATCAAACTAATAAAATGACTGCCAAGCTCCAGCCGCTCTTTGTTTTATTCCTTTAAATATAGATTCCTAAATGGTCATGATCTGGTTTGTCCAAAACCACCTTAACTCTGAAAGCACTAATATCGAAAATATAAATTTTAAATTCTAAATGAAAGAAAGGAAGGAACCTCTTCATAAGTGAAAGCATTCCTTAAACAAATGAAAGCAAGCAGAATTTTTTACGGACATTTATTTTCACTTTTATGACCATTATATGATTTTCCTAGCAGTAAAAAACAATTCCCTGCAGTCCCTCCATATTTAGTTGTTGAAAGAGAAAAGTACATTAAATCTTAATGAGTATACTACCTGTATTAGCGTCTGGTGTGACTGAATTTTTACCGTCATCTAAAAGCAGTAATCATTCTTTACCTGGAGGAAGTTTCCAGTAATCTGTTTTATTAGCTGACTTTTCTAGCCTTCCTTTCAGTTACAGGATTTATTGAAAACTACCTCATATACATATGCACATATACACGTATATGCATATGTATATATACACATATGCCTTTAGATCTCTGTGTATGTACACATATAGACACGTGCATGTATGTTTTTGTGTGTATATGTTTTATGTGTATCTGTATGTTCCTTTCTAAACAGCATTATATTTCATACCTTGGAAAAATATAAAATTTAAAAATGAGGTCAAGATGGCTCCTTTTAAGAAATAAGTTGTTATAACAGTTCCTTTCAGCTTCACATCATAAGTGTTAAGAACACTTGAGTATTTTTAATTTAAACATATTTTAGCATCTATTTGATTTTTACTTTATTTTCTTGATACTTTCAGTTACATATTTGCTTTATATTATTCTCAGTGTTTCTTATTTCCCTAAAACACTTGGAATCATTTCCACTGATTCTTTTTCCTCCTTTGTTAGTTTACATGTATCATTTGTATGATAGTGTCTGGAAGTAAAAGAGCACTTTAGAAACAAAATTGAATAAAATTTCATCATACTTAATTCTGAAAATTGTTTTCTGAAATTATTAGCTCATTGCTGAAATATCTTCAAATCAAACGTTTGGGACATCAGCTCCCAAGGAGCTTCATATTTAATTTATGGTAGGGTATGATTGTGTATTTCACAAAAGTCATGAAGGAAATTTCTACAAATTTGTTATGGATTTTAGGCCAGTAGAACTGTTTAAATTTCCTAATCTGTTTGTTCCATTGAGTAGCCTTAGAGTTGAAACAGCAGTTTCCATTTTTCTCATGGGTAGATAAACCCATATGCACATTTATCATTGATTTCTAGCACGGGAAAAGCATAGAAATTGGAGACAGTGGTCGGGCACGGTGACTCATGCCTGTAATCCCAGCACTTTGGGAGGCCAAGGTGGGCAGATCACCTGAAGTAAGGAGTTCAAGACCAGCCTGGCTAACATGGTGAAACCCCGTTTCTATTAAAAATGCAAAAAAATCAACCGGGTGTGGTGGTGCATGCCTGTAATCCCAGCTACTCGGGAGGCTGAGGCAGGATAATTGCTTGAATCCAGGAGGCAGAGGTTGCAGTGAGTCAAGATAGTGCCATTACACTCCATCTTGGGCAACAAGAGTGAAACTCCATCTCAAAAAAAAAAAAAGAAAGAAAGAAAGGAAAGGAAAGAAAGGGAAAGTGAAAGGAAAAGGAAAAGGGAAGGAATTAGAGACAGTTGTTCATGTATTTGAAGAAAGAAAGAAATTGGAGACAGTCGTTCACGTATTTAAAGGAGGGAGAATATTCTTGGAGAATATAATTGATGAAATAAAAATAAAATTCATATGTACTCTATGGAAGATAAACTGCAGTAAGCAAACCTCTTTGGCAGATTTTAAAATCAGATACATATTCCAGCCAGTGTGGGATATTCAGTCTAATTTCCTTTGAGAACCCCATTCTGTTGGATTGGTAGGCATGAGGAAGAAACAGCTCTTCTCTCTCCATCTCCTCAAAAAATTGTAAATAGAAATGTTATGTGAAAAAAACTTCAAAGATACAATCTAGTTTTTTTCTTTTCCTATTTTAATAGGCTTTTTTATTTTTTAAGAACTAAGGTTAGTGAACATTTGAGAGAATCAGAAGTACTTTTCATATGTTTTTTCCCTTGAACTGAATTATTTGAATCAGGTAAATTTATCTGTTAATTATAATTATTATATCACGATGTGTGTTATATTCAATCTAGAATACTTGCTTTTTTTTACTTCCATGATTTTGAAATAAGCATATAGGCATTTAAGTTTTAGGAGTTATAAATGTCCAATAGCTTGTTTTGTATTGATATGAATTGCATTTTGTTTTATTACTAATAGTTTAGATGAATCTGTATATCCAAGTTGTGAACCACTGAAATGAGCAATTCCCTGTCTTAGAGAAGTACATGAGTATAGTGAGAGATCTCTTACTTTCTAGATTCTTCTTTTTGGTCCTTCAAGAAGTTATACAAAGATAATATTGATGTTCTCTTTTATTCATCAGTTTATCTCAACTGGTTTCAGAATATTGCAGTATCAGAGAGGGGAAAGAAATCAGTATTTCAGCATTTTTTTTTTTTTTCTTGAGACAAAGTCTCACTCTGTCACCCAAGCTGGAGTGCAGTGGTATGATCTGGGCTCACTGCAACCTCCGCCTTCCGGGTTCAAGCAATTCTTATGCCTCAGCCTCCCAAGTAGCTGGGACCCCAGGCGCGCACCACCACACCCAGCCAATTTTTGTATTTTTAGTAGAGATGAGGTTTCACCACATTGGCCAGGCTAGTCTCTAACTCCCAGTGATCTACCTGCCTCAGCCCCGCAAAGTGCTGGGATTACAGGTGTGAGCCACCATGTGCAGCCAAAAATCAGTAATTTCTCTCTATCACACTGCCAACCTTTAACATTGCCTCCCATTCTTTCTTTTGGCTGTTATTTAATGAGAGTCTACTATGGGTGGGACATTGTGTAAATCTCTGGGAATGAGAGACCTTCATATTCCTGCTATTATGCAGTTGCAGTTTAGTAGAGATGGTAGGTAAGAACATGGGCTCCTGAATTGCAGTGCCTAGGTTCTATTCTTGGTTGTGGTTGTACTGCTTACTAGTTAAGTTGAACAAGTCACTTCATTATTTGTTTCAGTTTTCTTCTTGCTGAAATAAATATAACTCTACCTTAAATAAGAGAATGTATAGGTTAAACAATCCAAGTAAAACATTTAGCACTAATGTTAGAAAAGGGAACATACCGATTAGTATCTCTAACCATGTTGTAAAAGTGATTTGACCAGCCGTAGTCAGTTATAAACATTTTATTGCACTTTTGGAGCCTTTTCCAAGTCCTGTGTAGCCTTTGGAATACCCTCTGTTCACCTCCCCACACCAAAAAACCTTCTGTAAGTCCATCACTTCTTGGAAGCTTTCTTATTTCATATCTCCTGGCTAGCCATTCCTATACATGAAGCAGCCACGACTCCTCGTTATGCACTGTGCAGTAATGAACAGTTATTCCCTCCTTGTCCATGTTGGTAATGTGGATTTTTTATTTGAGTTCTGACTCTTTGTAATCCCTTTGTTTATAATTTTAAGTTCTTAGAACGACAGGGACCATAGTAATCTACCTTGGTCTATGTGACATTTACACCGTAAGTATTTAATAATTGAAATACATAAAAGTAATTTCAGTGGAGGTGAACACAAGCTTTCTTTTTTCACTGTGTGAGTAGAGATAGAGGTGACTACGTATTTTTTCTCGTTTTGCTTTTTTACTAAGCTTTCTCTGATTGAGAACAAACAGGGAAGTCTGAATGGTTTCTTGTTATTTTATCTTTTGGTTGTAGAAGCATACAAATTTCTGTTGAACGCTTTGTAAGGGTTACCACTTTTATTCTTTTTATATATATATATATACTTTAAGTTCTAGGGTACATGTGCACAATGTGCAGGTTTGTTACATATGTATACATGTACCGTGTTGGTGTGCTGCACCCATTAACTCACCATTTACATTAGGTATATCTCATAATGCTATCCCTCCCCCCACCCCACAACAGGCCCCAGTGTGTGATGTTCCCCTTCCTGTGTCCAGGTGTTCTCATTGTTCAAATCCCACCTGTGAGTGAGAACATGTGGTGTTTGGTTTTTTTTTTTTTTTTTTTTTGTCTTTGCTTTAGTTTGCTGAGAATGATGGTTTCCAGCTTCATCCATGTCCCTACAAGGGACATGAACTCATCCATTTTTATGGCTGCATAGTATTCCATTGTATATATGTGCCACATTTTCTTAATCCAGTCTATCATTGATGGACATTCGGATTGGTTCCAAGTCTATGCTGTTGTGAAAAGTGCCACAGTATACATATGTGTGCATGTGTCTTTACAGCAGCATGATTTATAATCCTTTGGATATATACCCAGTAATAGAATGGCTGGATCAAATGGTATTTCTAGTTCTAGATCCTTGAGGAATTGCCACACTGTCTTTCACAATGGTTGAACTAGTTTACCCTCCCACCAACAGTGTAAAAGTGTTCCTGTTTCTCCACATCCTCTCCAGCATCTGTTGTTCCTAACTTTTTAATTATTGCCATTCTAACTGGTGTGAGATGGTATCCCATTGTGGTTTTGTTTGCATTTCTCTGATGGCCAGTGATGATGAGCATTTTTTCAGGTGTCTGTTGGCTGCGTAAATATCTTTTGAGAAGTGTCTATTCATATCCTTTCCTCACTTTTTGATGGGGTTGTTTTTGTTTTTCTTGTAAATTTGTTTGAGTTCTTTGTAGATTCTGGATATTAGTCCTTTGTCAGATGAGTAGATTGCAAAAATTTTCTCCCATTCCATAGGTTGCCTGTTCACTCTGATGATAGTTTCTTTTGCTGTGCAGAAGTTCTTTAGTTTAATTAGATCCCATTTGTCCATTTTGGCGTTTGTTGCCATTGGTTTTGGTGTTTTAGACATGAAGTCCTTGCCCATGCCTATACCCTGAATGGTATTGCCTAGGTTTTCTTCTAGGGTTTTTATGGTTTTAGGTCTAACATGTAAGTCTTTAATCCATCTTGAATTAATTTTTGTATAAGGTGCAAGGAAGGGATCCAGTTTCAGCTTTCTACATATGGCTAGCCAATTTTCCCAGCACCATTTATTAAATAGGGAATCCTTTCCCCATTTCTTGTTTCTCTCAGGTTTGGCAAAGATCAGATGGCTGTAGATGTGGTATTATTTCTGAGGACTCTGTTTTGTTCCATTGGTCTATATCTCTGTTTTGGTACCAGTACCATGCTGTTTTGGTTACTGTAGCCTTGTAGTATAGTTTGAAGTCAGGTAGTGTGATGCCTCCAGTTTTGTTCTTTTGGCTTAGGATTGTCTTGGCAGTGCGGGCTCTTTTTTGGTTCCATATGAACTTTAAAGTAGTTTTTTCCAATTCTGTGAAGAAAGTCATTGGTAGCTTGATGAGGATGGCATTGAATGTATAAATTACCTTGGGCAGTATGGCCATTTTCACGATATTGATTCTTCCTATCCATGAGCATGGTATGTTCTTCCATTTGTTTGTGTCCTCTTTTAAATCATTGAGGAGTGGTTTGTAGTTCTCCAAGTTCTCCTTGAAGAGGTCCTTCACATCTCTTGTAAGTCGGATTCCTAGGTATTTTATTCTTTGAAGTTATTGTGTATAGGAGTTTATTCATGATTTGGCTCTCTGTTTGTCTGTTACTGGTGTATAAGAATGCTTGTGATTTTTGCACATTGATTTTGTATCCTGAGATTTGCTGAAGTTGCTTATCAGCTTAATGAGATTTTGGGCTGAGATGATGGGGTTTTCTAAATATACAGTCATGTCATCTGCAAAGAGGGACAATTTGACTTCCTCTTTTCCTAATTGAATCTTTCTCCTGCCTGATTGCCCTGGCCAGAACTTCCAACACTATGTTGAATAGGAGTGGTGATACTTAAACTTTTACACAGTTATAACTGTGTATTTATGGGATGCAGGTACTGTTTATCCATTGTAATTGTAGTTTGTTTGTTAGATCAAACATTGGGAAAATCTTTTGTTGTTAGTGGTGATTTTCTAAATTTTTACTTTTTAAAAAATTTATTTGCCAGATTCTGTCTCTCTTTTCTTTGTCCTTGGAGTACTAATTTGATTCCTCTTCCATGGCTATTCCACTTTTTCCAAGTCTTACCCTAAAGCCTTTCAAAACGATATGATTAGATCAACTTTTTTTTTTCTTTTTGTTTGTGGTTTGCACATCTGTGTATGTACTTTGACTAATTTAATAATTTTATGCTGTACTTTGACTAATTTAATAATTTTTTTCTATAATTCTGTGGAAATTTTAACTTTAATTTTGTTTTCCCCTGACCTTTATAAAAACAAGATATTAAATATAATATTTTCTAGTTACTGAATCAGGCTTTGTAAATTTGGCACTTAATAGTTTCACTGTTTTACAACAGAAAAGATTATCTTAACTGACCACTAACAACGTAGTTGCCAGTTTGGTGCATGAAATCTGTAGTTAGTACTAATTTCAAAATAGTGTTTCTTGGCAGATAAACCCAAAGCTCAGAATATTCTGTATGATTTTTAGTTCTAAACAAGTACCTTGCAAGTATTACTGTTAGTCTTGTTTTGTACAGGAAGTAATAGACCGGGAGAGTTAAAAAGACTTATTTGTTTATTCATATGGCTAGTATGTGTGGTACTGCTGAACTGAACCCATGCTTCTGCCTCCTAGTTAAATGGTCTTAAAACACTAAAAAAAAAAGCCAACATATAAAATTCAGTAGCAGTTAGTAGCAAGGAATTCAGTGTTATCTGAAGTCATAACATGCTTGTTAAAATATTTTCAGTTAATTTTCTCCATGCATCACTTAAATATGTTTTTATATATATTTAAAATTTTTTTGTACAGATCTATTTAGCAGTCTTCTTTAAGATATTTTTAGCTACTCATTCACAAAAATGGTGACATCTTATTTTTAAAAAACATTTTATATAGTTACTCTCTTTATTCTGGTGCAATAATAATACTACACACTGGGTAATTTGTAAAGAAAAAAGATTTATTTGACCCATAATTCTGAAGGCTGAGAAGTCTGACAGCAGGATTCTGGCATCTGATAAGGGCCGTCTTGCTGTATCATTATGTGGCAGAAGGCATCACATGAAGAGGAGTTGTGCTTAGGAGACAGAGAAAAAATCGGGGCCAAACTTATTCTTTTTATAACTAACCCACTTCCTTGATAACTAACTCACTCCTGCAAGAACAGTCTTAATCCATTCATAAGGGTAGTACTCACATGAACTAATCACCTCCTCAAGGTCCCACCTCTTAATACATTTACAATGGCAATTAAATTTCAACGTGAGTTTTTGAGGAGACAAACCATAGCAGTTACGTATTTTGTTAAACTTAAGCATTTTACGCTATTAAAATTATGTGTGTATATATACATATATATATACACACAAGCACACATATACAGGCATGCTAATGTGTTTATATGTGTGTTTATAGATCTTTTTCCTTGGAAGATGAATAATTATATTTTAAAAGTCATTAATGGTAGGGATGACAGCAGAGGAAGCTGTGAAATACAATCTAAGTAATATAGAGAATAAGGTAAGTATTTTGAAAACTGCTCAGTAAATTAGGGTGTATTTGTTGACAAGTAATAGATCACATTACAAACTTACCATTAGACATTGTTATTTATCTAGTAAGCATTTATGAATAGTCTGTGGTGATCTGTGTGTTTATATTCCACGTACAGTCTGTCAACAAATCCTGTCATCTCCACTTTCGGGTTATATGCTAAATGCAACTACTTCTTACTACGTTTATCACTGCCACCTTATTTCAAAACCAGGTTTTACTTATTTACTATACGATCTCATCCAAGTGTTTATAGTGTTGGGATTTTTCTTTTCACAATCATTCATCGTAGGTAAAGAACTTATTTTTCCTCTCACATGGTACATTAAAAGTAGAAGCAAGCAGGTAATTTTCTTAAAAACATTTTTTTACTTTGTCTATTATTATTATTATTCCTCTAGAAAAGATAATAATAACACATAGTTACAAGAACAGAATTGAGGAAGGTGACTTAATATTTGGAATTATTATTATATTTAATACTATTTTAGCTTTTTATCAATGCTTGGTATATTTTGTTAATAATTTAAATGTTGCTAAATTTTGGACAAAATTACAATGGATTCATTAGGTTAGAGTTCTTCAGATAAATTGAACCAATAAGAGATGGTTATATCTCTGTATAATTATGTTTATGTGTGTGTATGTATATGTACATATATTTGTATGTATATGCAGTTGTGCATCACTTAATGACAGGGATACATTCTAAGAAATGTGTTTTAGGCAATCTGATCCCTGTACAAATGTCACAGAGTATACTTACACAAACCTAGATGGTATAGCCTACTACACACCTATGCTGTATCATATAGCCTGTTACTCCAAGACTATAAACCTATACAGCATGTTACTGTGCTGAATACTATAGGCAATTGCAAGACAATGTTAAGTATTAGTATATTTAAACATAGAAAAGGTAATGGATTGCACTACCACATTATGGTGGCTACAGCATCACGAGGCCATAGGAAATTTTGGTTCTATTTTAATCTTATGGGGCCACCATTGTATGTGCAGTTCATCGTTGACCAAAACATCATTATTCAGTGCATGACTGTATATATATATTTGTTACTTATTAGCACATTAATATGGATTTGTATAAAGAAGTTTCTAGTAATGCCCAAATAACATACATAGATGCATTTTTAATTGCTTCTGGAATAGATGGAGAATTTTAAATAAGTAGATTCCAAAGGTCAAAACAAGTTTAATATATGCCTATTTGCAGCTACATTAAACACACACACACACACGCACACTCACTCACATACTCACAGAGGCAGTCAACTGTTCATGGAATATTAATAAGGTTATATTTTACAATGATATTTAAAACTTGAAACATACATACGAGACAATGAAGTGTGATAGCTCAGAGCACAGGCTTGGATCAGATAGAACAACATTTGACTTCTAGCTCTGGACTTTCTGAGCCTTGGTTTTCTTATGTGTCAAGTAATGATAATATCTACTTCTTTGTGTTGATTAAATGAGAATATATATAAACTGCTTGCCATGGTGCCCTGTACACACCATACACAATAAACTATTATCATCAGTATTTTAATTCAAAATTCCTTCCCCTGAACACAACTTGATAAATATCCTTTGGGTTTCTGTTCCAGCTTTCAAAAGTTGGTTTAGTTCGTAATGTAACTTAGTGTAGTATAAATAATACCATAGAGTGAAACAAACCTAGCAGTGGTTTGATGGGAAAATACAGTCACAACTACAGTTTGAAAAGCCAGAAACTGTATTTTTCCCTCCTGAAGTTATAAAAGTAGAAATAGTAATCCTCTCTCCAGGCATCCTTTTATCTTTTGAAGAATAGAAGTAAATATATCTACATATCCAAGCCAGTAGTTTGTCCTTCTGGATTGGGGCTTTTTGCAGAGCAGGCCTGCAAGGGGAATGAAGATCAGAAATGAAAATGAGGTTCCAATGACAGAAGGTACTGAAATGCTGTGTGTGTGTGTGTGTGTGTGTGTGTGTGTGTGTGTGTAGAATGTGAGGGGAGTTGGATAGAGAGGATCATGTGGGTGTAAAGTGAAGAGATAGGCCTAGGCCAGGGTGATAGATGTATAGAACTTCGTATGTTATGTTATGTGTTATGTTATGTTATGTTATGTTATGTTATGTTATGTTATGTTATTTTTTGAGACGGAGTCTCGCTGTGTCGCCCAGGCTGGAGTGCAGTGGCCGGATCTCAGCTCACTGCAAGTTCCGCCTCCCGGGTTTACACCATTCTCCTGCCTCAGCCTCCGAGTAGCTGGGACTACAGGCCCCGCCACCTCGACCGGCTAGTTTTTTTTGTATTTTTTTAGTAGAGATGGGGTTTCACCGTGTTAGCCAGGATGGTCTCGATCTCCTGACCTTGTGATCTGCCCGTCTCGGCCTCCCAAAGTGCTGGGATTACAGGCTTGAGCCACCGCGCCCGGCCCAGAACTTCTGATTTTAAAATAAGCATGTAAGCTGTACACTATTTCACGAAGTTACTCTTGACATTTTGTTGAAATTAAATAATGAATTCATCATATTTTATGAGACCAACTTTAAGAAAACTAGCTGGACTTTTAATGGTTTGCTTCAACATAATAGTGGCATATAACAGTACAATCATCGAAGGCTATCAGAAAATCTATGTTAGAATTTTAATGTTTATAGAAACTGGAATATTCTGTATATATCTGACACTTATAATTACTTGGTTCTGGGGTATCCATAATAAAATTTATGTCATGTGGTTTTTGGGGTCAGTATTTTCAGATATAAGCCTGGTGTATAACAGTGAATGCTCTTAGAAGATTGGGTCTGTATCTTTCATCTCTGTAAATTACACAATGATAGGAAGTTAATATGTTAGGGATTTAATAAGTATGTTAATGACTATCTATAAAGATAATACGCTTTATTTTTTGATTGGTTTGTCATATTTTATTGGTCTGCTTTCTGCTGGAATATCATTATGATATAACTTGCCAAGGAGTCCTAGGTGTGAAAAAACAGTCTTCCCTTTTTTATTATGAGAAGTTCAGAGACCTTCTGAATATATTAATGATTACCACTAAAGCAATTCTTAATAATTTTTCCACTAATATGAGTTGTAAAGTTGCCAGACTCACACAGATGTGAATACTAGGCTCCCTTGCTAGTTGAGTTCTTGTTACTGAACAGCAGTCTTACAGCTTTCTGTTAGTATGATTCAAATGTGGGTCTTAGCAAAATGACAAATTAGCGTAGACCTTGGACTCTGGATCATGGTAAAAATAATCCCTGAATATTAAGGATCTATGTAAAGATTCTTAACCTGTGTAGGGTCTATATTCAGAAGATCTGTGAAACTCCTGAAATTGTCTGCCGTATTTTGTGTATATGTGCGCACATTTTTTTTGTGAAGCATGTGTGAGTACTTTCAAGTCTATAACCCAGGAAAGGTTAAGGACCAATGGATTTGTAACCTCTTCAGAAGTCTTTTACACTGAGTAACCATTTGCCATCTAATCTCCTCGCTATATTGCATATACTTCTGGAAAAATGTAGATACCATGTATTTTTTAAATCAGTTTTATTTTTATTTTCCAGAAAATTGTGGCCTTTTCATAATATGGTGTTATTTTTTATGTGATTCGTATTTTAGTACAAATGCCATGTTAATGTGATTGATAAAATGTGAATGATTTATGAAATTTTACTTACATACCCAAATTTGTTGTTAAAAGGGACAAAAATGAGTTTTTTTGTATTTTACATTCAGTTCTTTTCATGGAATCGAATATTTTAAAACAACTTTGGCTTGAATTTTTATTTATCATATTTAGAAAAACCTGCTTTTATGAAAATACAGAACCCCCACTCTGTGACTCACAGATAATAGTAGTGCATTATATAGGGTAGCCTAAACAGTGGTTGATTATTGTGTTTGGGAATATTTCATTCTCTCTGAACTGGACTTGAGAGTCAAACTTTGTCTTTAAACCTTTAGCTATTGCTTTCTGGACCTTTGTATTGCATAAGGGATGCAAACTTCTTGGAAAGTAGAACCATACAGTTGTAAATGAGCAAGGGAAGAAATAGAAAATATAATTATTATCTTCATTAGTGTTTTTGAAGTAGACAATGAGTAATTTCATAATTACAGTATTCACTCTCATGAAATTTACCAACTACATTAATGAGCAAATGTGAAGCTGTTTTGCTAATGTGGAAATTAAATTTTTGAAAACAAAAATTTTTTATTCTGTCACCAAAGAAAGAAGCACATTGGTTATGTTAATAAATAAAAATAATAGAATGAACAGTCATTCATTGGATGTTTAATTGTTACAGGCACTTTTATATATTACATTATTCGATCTTAACCGCTATAAGAATTAAATAATATTGCCATTTTGATGAGGAAACTAAAACATATAGAAGTTTCTTCAAGGTGTTGTATGTGACCTTCAAAACCAGGCAATAAATGGTTGCTCAGTATTTGCTAAATTAATTGCATTGAAATATCTTTTTATCTCTGATCTTTTCATTGGTATTTTCATTTCCTCATTTATCTGCACTTAAATTATGGCCTCAATTTTGGGACTCCAGACCTCAGTATACATAACATAGGAAATATACCCAGTTAAATGTCTACTGCATTGTTTCCTGCAGTGATTCTTCTTTTTATAATCAAAGCAGTGTGTAGCAAGCTTTTATCATAATATTTTAGAGAAATATGATCTCTTTTATAATCCTGTTAGTGAAGTGAAACAGATTTTCTATACCTTCATCCCCACTTATTAGTCACAAATTATGGGGCTGGAGATCAGTTGAGATATTAGAAGTCTTTTCTGCACAGTCTTCTATGCAAATAGAGAAGGATTTTCATTTTTTCTTAATAGTTCGTGTTGTTTTTCCTAAAAAGTAATCCTTAATATAGTTTTTACCCACATTGGTTTAGTTTGAGAGAAAATATATTTTATTGATATATAATAATTATACTTTTGCTATTTCTCATTTTAAGGTATTAGCATCATTTTTAAATAGTGTTTGAATCTGCAAATGGATATCAAATTTGAGTGTTATCCAATATAAGAAAAAGAAATGAATACTTGTATAGTCAACATTTTATACAAATGTAAGTACATAAAGTTTATATTAAAGAAAATACTTCAAAATATTTTAAGTATTATAGCTAGTATTGATGCAGTATGGTCAAATTCATTTAGTGAAGGAGTCATTACTGCTACATCTAGCTTTTATAAAATTTGAAAAATTCTTGAAGATTATATTAAATATTTTACCAATTTGGGAGACCAAGGCGGGTGGATCACGAGGTCAGGAGATCCAGACCATCCTGGCCAACATGGTGAAACTCCGTCTCTACTAAAAATACAAAAATTAGCCAAGCATGGTGGCATGTGCCTGTAGTTCCAACTACTCAGGAGGCTGAGGCAGAAGAATTGCTTGAACCTGGAGGCAGAGGTTGCAGTGAGCCAAGATCATGCCACTGCACTCCAGCCTGGGCGAAAGAGCGAGACTCCATCTAAAATATATATACATGTATATATATAATTTATATAAATATAGTACTTAATTTAAAAATAGCATTTCCTCTTATTCTCATTTGTTTATAATTATACTTTTAATATTTCTTATTGCAATTAATATGGAGTCTTTTAAAAAAACATTGCTTTTGTGAAGAAAATTTGGAGATGAATATTGGAAAATATACTGAATACCTGGAAGGAAAATAATTTTTTTTGTCCTTCTTAATATAGAGGTCAAAATAGAAAAGCAATTTCTAAAGTTGCCATTCGTGGGAAAGGAAAGGCCTTATCATTTATAGAATTTGATATCAAGGGAACAGTTCTGAAGTAAAACAATCCAGACCATTACCACACTGATAATTTTCTCCAATTAGGCAGATTAGAGGTTTAATCCTAAAAGAACCCCAGTATCCAGTATTTTTGCCTGCATTTTTAACATTAAGGAAATCCTTTTTTAAAATTTATATTTTTAACCTTTACACGAAATTTTTATTATTGGAAAAAGAACAGACAACAAATTAGAAGATTTCTCATTGAGGACGATTGAGTTTTTAAATGTATGTTAACAGGAAGTAGGAAAACTGATCACACTTAGCATGTATACAGTACTTATATGGACTGGAAAGTTTGTTCTTGTGCTTTCAGTAGAAACATAAAACAAATATGATGTTCTCACAGAAATAGTTTCATAATAGGTTATGTTTTTGTATAAGTCCCATATTTTCACCAGAACTATTACAAACATTATAGTCATCAGCAAATGTTACACATGTCTAGCATAGAAATTTCTTTTGTTGTTGTTGTTGTTCGTTTGAGACGGAGTCTTGCTCTGTCACCAAGCTGGAGTTCAGTGGCGCAATCTCTGCTCACTACAGCCTCCACCTCCCTGGGGTTCAAGTGATTTTCCTGCCTCAGCCTCCCGAGTAGCTGGAACTACAGGTGCACACCACCACGCCCAGCTTATTTTTGTATTTTTAGTAGAGATGGAGTTTCACCATGTTGGCCAGGATGGTCTTGATCTCTTGACCTCGTGATCCACCTGCCTTAGCCTCCCAAAGTGCTGGGATTAGAGGCGTGAGCCACCGCACCTGATCCTAGCCTAGAAATTTCTAAAGTGGATATAAATTAATCAGATCAGTTCTAAATTACAATTTTCTTAACATTTTTTAACCTGTTCTTCAGTTGTTACACTGTATTTTTAGTCCAAAAAAAGACGATAGGATTTATTAGGATATTTTGAGGGGATAGATTTTTTTTTTTTTTTTTTTTTTTGAGACGGAGTCTCGCTCTGTCGCCAAGGCTGGAGTGCAGTGGCCTGATCTCAGCTCACTGCAAGCTCCGCCTCCCAGGTTCTCGCCATTCTCCTGCCTCAGCCTCCCGAGTAGCTGGGACTACAGGCGCCCGCCACCTCGCCCGGCCAGTTTTTTGTATTTTTTAGTAGAGACGGGGTTTCACCGAGTTAGCCAGGATGGTTTCGATCTCCTGACCTCGTGATCCGCCCGTCTCGGCCTCCCAAAGTGCTGGGATTACAGGCTTGAGCCACCGCGTCCGGCCAGATTTTTAAATAGGTCATTTTGAAGATACTTTTGAGTAGACATAGTCATTTCATAGTTATTAAAAACCAGAACTTTATATATTTTTATAAAAGGATTTTTAAATTCTAAAAGTAATAAATGACCTTAGGAAAGATTTGGAAAATACAAACAAGTATAAAGAAGAAAAAAAAGTTCCCTCAATCCCACTGTGCAAATCAACCACTCTTTTTTTTCTTTTTCCAAGCCAGACTGTAGCCAGCTTTATTAAAGATACTTTCCGTAAACAGTCATGGTATTTCAGGTAGGACATGGGCAGACATTCATTAACAGTATACAACAACTTTCAAACTCCCTTCTTCAATGGACTACCGAAAATCAGAAAGCCACTATAAAACCCAATGAAGTCTTCATCTGATGCTCTGAACAGGCAAAGTTTAGAGTGAGGGTTGACATTTCACATTTAGCATGTTGTTTAACAACTTTTCACAAGCCAACCCTAACTTTCAGGAAGTGAAATGAAAATGGTAGAATTTATCTGAAGATCCACAATCTAGAAGTGGAACCACTGCTCTTTTGACAGGTGCCATCTCAGTGGCATCACTGGAAAGTCCAGATTGCCTGACACACTGGTAACCAATGAGTGGGGGTCAGGTCCCAACAGATGTCTGGGTTTAAGGGAGTTAAGTCTGTGCTGAAAGGTGGAAAGGGAGAAGAGGACATAAAAACTAACTTGTTTTTCCGTACCACAAGGCTTTTGTGCCAAGGTGGCCATGTGTGTCAAAGTCAGGGAATCCCTCCTCCTGGGAGCCAAGAGGAAGTCTCTCAGAACTAGAAGGGAAATGTGTTTTCCCCACATCAATCCAGCTTCGGGACACTCTATTAGTGACGTATGCCCCTTCTCCTCAAAACAACAATGAAGTGTTCTGTGTGCTAACGACATAGCTTAAAAAAAAAAAAGTAAAACAAAATTCTGCATTTTTATGAAACTTGATAAAAATTGTATTTCAAACTGTACAATCACCAGAAGCACAGTTATCAAAAATGCACACACTTCACTTGGCATCTCCATCCAGCACCTTCAGCTTTCTGTGCCTGGTCTGTTTTGACATCTCCATTTTTCCCTCCTTGCCAGCATCAGCTTTTCCCTTTTTCCCTTTGGGTACCTTCTCTCCCTTCTTGGCAGGGAACTTCTTAGGCCTGAGCTCTGGCTTTGGAGGAGCAGGTTTAGCAGACAACCTCACAGATCTTCTCTGTGGTTCGTCTTTTACCTTGGCTTTATCTCTTCTAGCATCCCCTTCAGCCTTTCTCTTGCGATGGTGGCAGAACATAGGTGCTGGGCATAGGATGCAGCGGCATGCGGGCTTTAGTCGGTCTCTAGGGGTCGTTCCTGCCTCTTCTTCACACTGCTCCAAATCAACCACTCTTAATAGTGAACTCTTTATACATACCACCGTGTACATTTAAGTTGTTTATTATTTTTCACTGTTAAAAATAGTTTTTCCTCACACAATTTCTAAGGATGCTTCCTGATGACAGCAAAATGCAGTTTTCTAAAGAAATTTATCCAACTTGATGAAAGCAAGAGTTCTTCACTTAGGACAGGTATATGGGCTAGCTGTAAGAGCTTCCCTAATCTCTGTTTGACACAAATTTTCTTGGAAGCAAGGAAAGTAGAACCATATTCCCAGGAAGCATTCTCTTGGTGAGACAGAATAGAAGAAAGAATACATACTATGAGAACATTTTAGGGACAATTCTGAATAGTAGAAGAGTAGTAAGGGCTTCAAAAGAACTTACATTCCTTCTTTTGTCACTGGAAAATCCCAGCTAGCTTTGAATAGGGCGTTGACTCTACCCCCATATTAATATTCTTAGAGTGTGTTATAGATTGAATTGTGCTTCCTCAAAATTTGTATGTTGAAGCTATTTCCCAATGTATCTGTATTTGGAGATAGGGCCTTTAATGAGGTAATTAAGGTTAAATGAGGTCATAAGGTAGGGCTGTAATCCAGTATGACTGGTGTCTTTGTAAGAAAAAGACTAGCTACCAGGTGTCTGCTTTAATAGAGAAAACCTATGAGACAAGACCATGCAAAAGCCAAGGAGAGAAGCCACAGGAGAAACCAGCCCTGTGGACAACTTGATCTTGGACTTTGAGCCTCCAGAACGGAAAGTCTGGAGACTATTGTTGAAAATCTGGAGACTGTTGTTCGTGGCTGTTGTTTAAACCACCCAGTCTGTGGTGTTTTCTTATGGCAGCCCTAGCAAACCAATACAGATAGTTTTCTTTTCTTTTTTTTTTTTTTTAACTAGTAGTGCTATAGCAGAATAACAGCTCCCCGCATATAGAAACTGCTAATCTGTGGACTATGTAAGCGTTAACTTAAAAGGAAAAAGGATTGGGAGACTCTTCTGGGTTATCTAGGTAGGCCATAAGCACAATAATAAATGTCCTTATAAGAGAGAGGCAGAGGGAGATTTGACACAGACATATGTAAAAGAAGATGGTGCAATCACTAAGGCAGAAACTAGGATAATGGCCACAAGTCAAGAAATGCTGGCGGCTAGAAGGAGGAAGAGGCAAGAAGCAGATTCCCGAGAGGGCATGCAGCCCTCCTGACTCCTTGTTTTCTGCCCAGTGAAACTGTTTTTGGACTTTGTGAAGGAATACATTTCTTTTCGTTTAAGCTATTGAGTTTGTAGTAATTTGCCTTCAGCAGCCATAGGTAACTAATGCAAATAACTGCTGAAAATACCAAATACTTTTCAGTGTCTAATGATGTAATCTTACGGTTTTTGAATCATATCATGTTTGCTTTCTAATTTGTGAAGAAATTAACTATGTCGATACACTTTTCTATTTTTTTGTAAACTCTACCTCATGCTAGTGTTTTTTTTTTTTCATACATTGACGGATTTGATAATATTTTGATAGAGGTTTTTAATTAAGGAATTAAATAGTCTCTACTTTTTCTTTTTTATACTGTCTTTGTCAGGTTTGGCTCATAAGGTTATATGTTAAATTGTTTGGGATACATAGTGGGAGCCCAGGTTATTCTAACCTTGAAAGTCAGTTATCAAAGCTGAAGCTTCCTATGATAGACAATTGGGAGAAAATTTTGGCTCTTAAGTAGAAGAAGCCATATTAAAGTGTGTTTTTTAAGATAATAAGACATAACAGTACATCCAAAAATTGCTTATAGGTACCTAGGGAGGAAAATCAGGCATTAAAGTTTTAGAAAACAATCTAGGTACTGAGTTTCTTGAACACATTCTGCCTCATTCATGTTCTTCAGGAGTGAAGACTACGTGACTTGAGTTGTGGGGGATTTAATCAGAAAGTAAAGGAATTCTAAGCCCCTAGAGAGTGTCACAGTAGATGACTGAGAGGTGATCATGTTTATCTTTTCCCTGTAATTATTTTATTCCTTTTTTTTATTCATTTGAAAGAGGTGAACATCGTAGATAATAAACTTTGAGAATGTTAGGGTACGGCAGGGAACATATCTGTATAGGTCAGAATTTCTGAGCTTGGCAGCCTTGGACTTTTTGTGAGAGAAAGAAGAGTAGAGTTACAAGGATCCATGGATACATATGTAACCCAAGTGTTGTATAAACACAGGAAAAATAATATAACTTACATGTCTATTATTCCAGATTTTCAAATATACTTAATTACTTTGTAAATCTAAATCATCAATGGAAAAATTATGTTTCTAAATTTGTGACACCTTTAGTTAATGCTTTCAAACAACAAATAATAAGAGCTTATATCTGTTACCCTATGGGAATCTGTAAAGTGAGTTTAAAATAATTATTTTAAAGGGACCATCTTCTAAATGAAACCCTCCCTATAATAATCAGGGAAGAAGGGATAGCGAGAAACAAAACCAAGCTTGCAGCACATTCAGCATTAATCACTAGGTCAGGTTTGTTCTCTGATCTGCTTCTTCACAGTTGTTTGGTGCCTATTGTCCTAGAATCACATAGACCTTAGATTATAGTTCTCCTTAACTGCTCCATAGATAACAACTTGAACATTATGAAATGTTAAGTTTTCCCTTTGAGATATTCTTTTTTTTTTTTAAACTGTTCCAAAGGCACATTGGCACCTTTAAGATATTCTTTCAGGTCCTGCATACCAGTGAAACTATAGGCACCAGCTGGTCTGATGGTGAGCTGACTCAGCAAAGAACACACTCTGTATCCTCATGATTTCATCTCCCTTACTCCAACCAATCAATGACCCCAATTTTTCAACCCCTTGCCCTCTACTATCCCCTTAAAATCCCTGGCCCAGAACTCCTCTGGGAGATGGATTTGGGGGTCTCCTCCCATCTCCTTTCTCAGCCACCCTGTAGTCATTAAATTCTTTCTGTGTTACAAACCCTGCTGTCTCAGTATATTGATCTGCTACTGTACAGCAGGCATACAAATTTGTTGGTCTTGAATCTAAACACCAGTCCCTTAATCTTATTACTGAGGATATTCTTGGCTGTATAGTTACTCATGGTTACATTGCTAGTTAGTTACAGAACCCTGGTGAGAGCCTGTGTTTTCAAGATCTCTTCAAAATGCTGTGAAGAAAAGATCTTCGGTTTAGGTCTTAGTAGTGATTATTTTGTTTGACTTTGGAAAAGTGTAGATACCTGCATCTCCTCACTGTGAGCTATGCACAGATGAAATGTTGCATTATTACTTTTTGAAAGATGCAGGATAGCTTCTGTTTTTGAACATCATACTTTAGGTGTTCTAGCCACCATTCTTTATTTAAATGAGTAGAAAATCAAGAGGAAAGTAAGGATGGATTTTTACAGTCCTTTGCTTATTTTCCAACATTTTTTCTTACCAGAGAAAACATAACTTAGATAGGTAGATAGGAAGGGAGGGAGGTAGATAGGCAGGTAGTTAGTTCAACCAGAAAAAAATAAAGTCTGTTTTAGCAGGTTGTGAGAAGATGAACTGAATCTGTCAATGTGCGCATCTTCTTTAGTTAGCAGGAGTGGATGTGGGTAAGCCTTGGTGCAGCAGATAATACTGATAAGTGCATATGTTCCAAATAGAGATGTGGTCATAGGAGGGGGAAAAAATGTTAATGCTATCTGGGGTGTTAAGAAGTTAGGGAAAGGCACAGAGCATAATTGAGATGAAATTGCAACTTCTTACTCTCTTCAGTGATAGCTAAATCCAATTTAAGTCTGTTACTCTGTTCTCATGAAAATATTCTCAAGAGTTGAAGAAAATAGTAAGGCAATCTATATGGACCTTAACAAAACTTAGTTTTGACTATTGGAATTAAATTTTAATATTTTAATTTGGAAATCTACTCATCCTGAAATCTCTTTTAGTAAAAACATGGAATCTTTTAATATGCATTAGAATTATTTTGGTCAGTAATTATAGTTTCTGTACCCATTAGGGTATCAAACTCTTATATTTAAATTATATTAAATTGACTCATTGACTCATCTAGTTAAATGGGAATATGCTTTCAGAAGTAGAATAAAGTCTACTTGTATTTGTAAAGTTGACACAATGTTTTATGAGGGAATTTAATATTCTTTTCAGGAACATGAGGCTGGACAGAAAGATAATCGTGCAAAAAATTATCTCAGTTTTTCATTTTGGCCTTTTGTTCACAAAAGAGCTAGAATTCAAAAGAAAACAACATTTAGCCTATTTATTTATTTATTATTTTTTGAGACGGTGTCTTACTCTGTTGCCCAGGCTGGAGTGCAGTGGCACGATCTCGGCTCACTGCAACCTCCGCCTCCCAGGTTCAAGCAATTCTCCTGCCTCTGCCTCCTGAGTAGCTGGGACTACAGGTGTGCACCACCATGCCTGGCTAATTTTTTGTATTTTTAGTAGAGACAGGGTTTTACCATGTTGATCTGGCTTATCTTGAGCTCCTGACCTTGTGATCTGCCTGCCTCGACCTCCAAAGTGCTGGGATTATGAGCATGAGCCACTGCTCCTGGCCCCCCTTTTTAATATTATGGTTATTTTAGTTGATATCTTCAGATTCCTCTTGATTAGAGTATATAAAATATGTAATAGCATTGTGTTATTTTAATTTTACTTGTCTATCTTCTTATTTCTTTGAAGTTGCTATTTTTCGCTATATTTTGCCGTCACCTATAAATTATAAATATCAGTCTTAACAGGAGTCAGATATTTTCTATATTGAATATTTTTTTTAAAAAAAAGGAGATAGGATAAAATGTGATGAAGTCAAATCTAAGAATTACTTTAGAAAGGTCAGAGGATTTTTATTTAGTATTGAGAAGTATAAGGTAAATTAAATTTATAGATCAGAGAAAAAAAGTTTTTATTACAATGTAATATGTGACACAAAAAAATAGGATATGATTGTCTACATTTTATTTGAATATCATTTATTAAACAAATATTTACTTAGCTCCAAATTATGTAGTAGAAAGTGTCTCAGGCTCTGGGAATATATTTGCAAACATACTGGTCAATGAAACATTAAATTTCTAATTAGAAATTTTAGAAGTTCTAAGAAAGCAGAAAGCTCATGGTACTTTTGGAATATAGTCTAGGGAGATTTAACGTAATCCAGAGAAGCTCGGGAAAAATTTATGTGACAGAGACCATAGGGTTGAGTCAGAGAGGGACAGAAGGGGTTTGGAGAGAATGTTACTGGAATGCAGGAATCGTATGTTTAAAAACTCTGAAGAGACTATAATGTATTGTAAGATACCCTGAAAGAAGTTCATGATCACAGGAGTGGAGTCAGTGAGAAGAGGTGAAACCAGACTGGAATGGTTCAAAGGCAACACTTGAAATTATCTGATTAAAATAAGCCACTGAACATAGCCTTAAGAATGATGGTTATTCCATTTGGTATTCTTTGCTGAACTGCTTAACAGTATTTTTATGTTTCCACGTGCTGAATTCATTTTAGAAATTTGTTAAAAAGTAAAGCATGTATTAGAAGCACCACTATAAGACCATGGAAATAGTTTTACTGTTTGTCTCTTTTGTTTTATATTTTTTAAGAACAAAGCTTCCATTTTCAGCTTCCATCTCTTAGACTATTCATTTAACCGTGATCTTTCTGTTTCTCAATCCAAGTTCTAAGGATTCTGAGGTTGGTCGTTTAACTCTTAATCCTTTTAAAAAATTGAAGCAATGTATTTTTTCAGTGAAAGATAGTTCATAAATCTTGCTGCTCAAATAAATCATTAGTCTATATGAGGACTTCAGTTGGGAATTGGTTTATTCTTGTTCACTAGAATTAGGAAACCCTATGTAGATAGGAGCCATCTCTGTTTTTACTTATTGTCTCTACAGTTCCCAGCCATTGCCTAGTATATTAATCCATTTTTGTTGCTATAAAGGAATACCTGAGACTGGGTAATTTACAAAGGAATGATATTTATTTTAGCTCATGGTTCTGCAGACTGTACAGGAAGTATAGTGCTAGCATCTGCTTCTGGTAAGGCCTCAAGAAGCTTACAATCATGGTGGAAGGCAAAGGGGGAGTTGGCATATCACATGGTGAAAGGGAACAAGGGGCGGCCCACTCTTCTAAACAATCAGATCTCATATGAACTCAGCGAGAACTCATTTATTGTGAGGACAGCACCAAGCCAATTATGAGGGCTCTTCCCCCAAGCCCCAAACACCTCCCCCTAGGCCCACCTCCAGCATCAGACATCCCATTTCAACATGAGGTTTGGAGGGGACAAAATATTCAAACCATATCACCTGGGATATTGTTGATGCACTTATTTGTTGATTGAATTAATCATAATTTTTGTTGGCATTACGTTTTATTTTGACTTTAAATGCTGATTAGTATTTGATAGTTCCATGGTTCTGTGATAACATTTAGGCTTGTAGTGAATGAAACATTGCAATATTGTTTAACCTTTTCTTTTAAATTTAAATAAAAGATGGATAAGAATGTTACTTTAACATTTTATATAATATCCTTTAACAATCTGTAGGCTAATCTTTAGTTTATGGGACTCTCCATAAACTAGGGTAATTTCTCCTAACCCATAATGCAGTTTTACTGATTCTTCTGCCATTTCCAATTTGTTGCTGTGCCCATTTGGTGAATATTTTATTTCACTTATTATACTTTTTAGATCTAGAGTTTTCTTTTTTTTGTTTCTGTTTTTCTCTTGAGATTTATTCTGTGTTCACTCACTGATAGCATATTTTTCTTCAGTTCTTTGAATATATTTATAATAGCTTTTTTGAATTATTTTACTTGCTAAATACAACATCTGAGCCCAGTTAGAGTCATTTGTATTGAGTGTATTTTTTCCTAATTTCTTGAAGACTTTCCTGTTTGTTTTGGGGGAATTTTTTTTTTTTTTTTTTTTTTTTTTTTTTTTTTTTTTTGGTGTATGTAGAAATTTCTGGTTGAAGACTAGACACTGGGAAACACATGGTGAAATGACTCTGGGTTCTGTTATATTCTTTCAAGGATCTTGGCATTTTGTTCTAGTAGGCAGTTGACTTCCTTGGGTTGAAACCACAAACTGTCTCCTGTGAGGTATTCAGCTTACACCTTTCCTCTGCTGCTTTGTTAACCTGAACACCTGTAGGTCCCCCTTGTACATGCATAATGTGATAGCCCAAAGATTTTGGCAGATGCTCATCTTCTCTGTTGTTTGTGTCTCAGAATTTCCTCCTAATTGACAGTAGCTATGCCAGCTTTGGGCCCTGTACTCTGACATATCAAGCCTGTCTAGATTCATCTTTCTACCACTCAAGCTGTAAATGATTGAAGAATGTTCTCAGTTAATAAAAGAATCACTGATTTTAAAAAGTTGTTGTTGTTGTTGTTGTTTTCTCTTCCTGCTTTTTCACTAGGCTTCATAGGCCTCCCTTGCTCATGTGTAATTTTTGTTGTCAGCCACGAATTTGTGTAGTTTGTGCTCTGAATTTGAGTCTCATGCCTTCTGAGATTAGCTTGGTGCTAAGATTTTTCCTTTAAATTTTCAGCTGTTTTTCCAGCTCTCAACTCTTAAGTTCTAGCATCTTTAGCCAGTGTGATGCCATTTTTTTCTTCTCCTTTTTTGTAGCTGTAGCTATGGAGTTTGGTCAGTGCCCTGGAGCCAGTATGAACTCTCAATTCTTACCCCTTCTAGTTTTCAAAATAAAACTCTCTTCAGCCTTATGTCTGCATTTGAAAATTTAAAGTATCTTTAAGTAGTTTGTTTGCTTTAATCTAGTATCTTATTATTGGTATCTCTGGGGTTTTGTATGACCACGTCAGTTTTTCTCATAAGCAGAAGTTAAACTACTTCATCCCTCTTGATTTCAAATAGTACATTTAAAACAAGAGCTTCTAAACATTCAATAAAATTCAAATGATATTTTAGACATTAACTTACACCTCAACTCTTCCAAGTTTGTAAGTTCATGTTTATACTTTGTACTTCCCCTGGTTTTTTTTTTTTTTTTTTTTTTTTTAAGATCAGCAAATTATATTTTAGCTGATGGACTTTTCTCAGTTTGTGTTAATTACATGGGTATCTCTATTTAGTAGTGCATTTAGAGTCACTATTTTTTACTGCTGCAGGTATCTAGACATTTGATTGGAAAATAGTTTGTCATTGAACTTAGTAGCAATATTGGGGGACTTGGGACTAAAAGGCACCAATCAACTTAGAAAACCAAGCCCTGTAGTAACACAAGGAAAAAAAAAATTTTTCCTGAAGCCAATACCTTGGGAAATAAAGATAATAGAAATGAAATCACCTAAGTGGATGGCCTTAATATTTCTGAATATGTTCCATAACCCTCACAGGTAGTAGTGGACTGGCAGCTGGGAGACAGAGGACAAAACAGAAATGTAGAATTTCAAGGATCTTCCTATTTTCTGTTAAAGTAGCAGGAAGTATGAATTACTAGAGACTTTACGTATAGTCAGATTGCTGAGTTTCAGTTTCAGATATTTTTCAGACATTCTCCTACTTCACTCTCATTTCGTATGAGTTCATATTATTTTATGCCCCAGGCCCAAAGGGTAGATAAGTGTACTGCTCTAATGTATACTGTTTAGCTGATTCACTCTCCCCCTCTTGCCTTCTGGTTTCACAGAGTGGTAAGCAGGAAAGCAGGGTCTGTATCTATCTGTACTATAGGTTCACTATCCTTGCCATAAATTAAGTTGATCACTTAAAAAGTATCACTACTTTAGTACTGGATTTAGCTCACTTTTAACAGAAATTTCATGGTGATCTTTTCTTATTTCAAGGCCCTTAGATCTTACCCACTTTTCTTGTTAATGAAGCATCTGATTCTCCTTCAACAGGGCTTGGTTTCCTTTGAACAAACATTATTCTTACCAATAATTCTGATAACTTTCTGGTAATTTAATTGTGGTTACCCATCCTCTTTATTCTCCATCAGTTCATTTTAGATATTCTTCTGATTTCCTTTTGTCTTTCACAAGATCTTTGAATCTCATTTTCTCTACATCTTTAATATGACCTGCAAAAAAAGTTCATTCAATTTATATGTCCTGCCACCAAATAGTACTCTGCTTGAAATTCCACATTTATGTTTTGTCTCCTCTGACACAGGTAATAACCAGTCCACTATTATCTGTGGGGGTTATGGAACATGTCCAGAAATACTAAGGCTGCCCACTTAGGTGATTTTATTCTTATTATCTTCATTATCCAAGGTATTGGCTTCAGAATGTTTTTTCTCCTCATGTTTTCTGACTTGATTGGTGATGCCAAGCATTCACACAGCTTTTCAGTTTCTCAGCTTAGATGCAAGGGAAATTAAAAAGTTACTATCAGTGCCTTTAATCATGAAAAAGACAAGTAGAAGGAATTAGTTCTCTCACCCAGGGACATCAGTGTGTGTATATACCAGTGGGAATCAGACATCATGTCTAGGTAAAATCACTTATCACACTGCAGCTACTTTTTTCAACTGGTAATTTTAGCCAAACTAGGTCATGTTATAAATGTCAGCAAGGCAAAAGAGAGAATAAAATGTCATCAGAATAATGCACATACATTTCAGTGGAGCTTAAAATCTTTTATAGGAGACAGGATTATGAGGTAGGAGGTTTTTTTCATTGCAGCGATAAATGTGAATACAGTTACTATGATTCTTTCTTAAGGTATTCACTTTGGCCTCATTCCTGCTTTCCTTAAAAGTCAAATTAGCTTGTAGATAAGAGTTTTAAGCCAAATAAATAACAGTTATTGTAGTGATTTGGTTGAAAAATACACTTCTAATTCCCCTTTAAAAACTGAGAAGAAATATAGTGCAATGTCAGCCACAAAATCATTATTTTGATAGCTAACATCATTTGTATTCTAGGCTAGAATTTTAAAACTTAAAGTTCAAAAAAATAAAATTTTATTCACATTGTTGATTTTGCCAAATGACGCAAGCTATATGTTAATATTAAATTAATATAGGCAAATTAAAGAAAATATCACATTTATCACTTTCATATGTAGTAATTTTTATTTCAATAACCAGAATTGTAGATTTTAAAAAACGTTTGAAAATTTGCTTTAATAGGTTTGACAAAGAACCTTTAATAGACCACTGCTTTTTATTTCAAATTTTCAGTTAAACCTCAAGAAATAATATGGTCCTGCTGTGATTTTTAAATGAATGCTTTTGTAGTTGCATAAATTGTGTTTTTTCATGAATATTAGGATTGTAAAAATTAAGTCTGAATTCTGATCCTTTTCCTTTCAGGCTTATTAAAATAAGATCTTTTAGGATCACTGTGACTCTCTCCTTGTTAGTCTTATGTTGTAACTTAGCCCTGATTATAAACAAACTTTAACTGTTTCTTAATTCAGTTTTTTCTTTTGTCATGAGCAAAGAAAAATTACTGAATTGAGTAAGCATTGAGACATATTCTTGTATTTGAAAACTTAGTGTGGGAATCATATTTTTGACTTCCGGCTCAGGATAAGATTAAGTAGGGTAGATTATTTTATCTTTTTATAAAATATGTAAAATAAATATTTGCCTATAGACATTACAATTTATAGTAGAGGAGTTTCACATTAAAAAGCTGCTGATTTGCCTTTACATTTAGGCATAAAAGAAGGAGTACATAGAGAGCATTTATAATTTATCCACTTTAAACATAATTATTTTTTATTATTTCCCTTTGTACTATTTTTAATCCTCCTCATAGAATGAAAGATGGGGCATCAAACTTGTATCTAAGATTGATGATATGTTTTGAGTCAGGGGCAGACAAATACAGTAATGGCTTAGTCTGATATACAGGCATTTTGGGTTGAATCTCTAGGGACAGGTATTCATATGTAATAAAACTTACCACCTGAACTGGCATTGACTGCCATTGTTAATAATACTAGCAGGATCAGCATTCACTGAGTAAATATAAAGATCGAATTTACCTTCTTCTGGCAAGGTAGGCAGAGAAGCAGGACAAAGCATAAAGACTTGACAGCACTATAGCATTACATCTATTCAACTGTACTTCAAAGAAAAGAAGTGGCAATGATTAAGGGTACTGTTCAATTCAACAAGCAATTATTGAGCAGTTCTATAGCCCAATATTGTGTTAGCTGCTAAAGGATACAAAAGGAGAAGACAGTATGATTTTGCACTAAAGTAGTTTATCATCTAATTTGGAAGACAAATAGTTCGTATATGAAACAGCTAGAAAATAAATTATGACAGTATGTAATTGAATGTAGTTGTTCATGCAACAGAATACAAGCACAATTTATTTGTCCAGCAAGTGAAAAGATATATCTTTATTATATTAAATTTTGTGTGGCAACATAAAGAACATAGCCTGAGTTAATTCAGATCTTTGGTTATTTAAGATGGAAAAAACCCAAGCAATTTAAATGGTATTTATTTAAAATATCCTTTATTTTATTTATAGTCCTTTATTTAGACCACCTAAAAACACTAATTAGATATATGATTACTCATACCTGAGCCACCCCCCCAAAAAAAATCAAGAATAGCTTACTCACTGTTAATGATACAGTCCATTGAGTATAAACTTTATTAGGTTTTGTTCACTATTGATTCTTTGCCTCATATATCATAAAGGTTCATTCTGTCAGTTTTGCAGTATTTTCCTAGGTATTCTGAATTATGGTCATTGAAAAGTAGGTCTCAAAGAGCATAGTAATCTCCTTAGGTTTGCATAAGGAAGCGCTATGTAGCAAAGCAGCCTTACTATGTTTTTGTTTTTGCGTTTGTTTTATTTTTATCTCCATTACTTGTTAAGTGGTAATGGTGTAGTAGCATCTTAAAATATCATATTATTAAGATTCAGGCGGGGAACCTTCTCCTATTCTTTGCTCCTCGGATATTTCTCTACTGTACCCCCATAGGTCTTGAACATCTTATGACATATAACATTGTATTTTAATTTAATAAATTCATTTGTCTATTCACTAGACTGGCTTCTTTGCATTATAACCAGGATTTCACATAGATGCTGGTACCTCGTGGATTTCTAATAAATACCTGCTGAATTAAGGAAACATGAATTTATGTTCTACATCATGATGTTAGTGAAAATTTGTTACTGCATTTATTTCTCACAATAAAAAAACATGGGGTGCATCCTGTAGTTGCGTCCAGTAGGAATCAATTATTGATACCCAGTGATGTAGACCTTGTTTTGAAAAAAGAAAAGGAAGGAAGGCAGCCTCTTCTTTTACCAGTCACCTCAACTATATAATTTTCTTTAAGAAAACTGATTTCAAAAGCTGTGATATCCATTTCTCTTTACTATAAACAGTTCTTGAAGTTGCCTTGACAAGCACAGATTCCTTGAATCAGTCCAAATACATGATATATAGATATATAATATATGTGTGTGTTGACATCTTTAGTAGAAACAGCTTTTCAGATATTGATTTCATATCGTCTTCCTCCCACCTTTCCTTGCCTTCATGATTTCAGATAGTTTCAAACTGCATCTTAATTGTGGGGAGTGGGGATACTATTTAGCCTCTGGCTCCTCTTTTTTAAGGTTATTTCTGAGACTGCCTTGGAGTGGTTCAAACCCAGAATAAATGTAGTTTACTGCCTATCACTCTATACTTTTAAGATAGTTTTGCCAGCTTTTAGAGACTCTCAGATGTTCTAAAGTAAGGTCCGGCTGATTCTACATTCTGTTGGTGGTAGGTGTTAGTGCTGTCACTTTGGCAAAGTGTTTTTGACTTGAGATAGAATCATTAATCCAGGGATATCTTGTTAATAAATTTACTGACCACTCACTTGGAATTTTTGATGTAGCAGTTTTTAATAATACAGCTTTTTCACGTCAACAAGAGTACATTCTGACTAGTTCTATTTATAAAAGGATACAATACTAATGTTTAATATTAGAACAGTTAGCAGTAGTTAACTTTGGAGAACAAAAATGGTAGAGGTAAGAGGTCAGTAAGAGGACTTCTGAGGATGCAAGTAATGTGTTATTTATTCAGCGAGAGGTGGTCATATGGGTATGTTTATTTTGTGGTAACTCATTGAGCTGTATGAATGCTATACTTCACTAAAATCTATGGAGATCAAAGGCTACTTTAGCAGCTTTAGTCTGATGACAAACATTATTTCTTAAACAATGGGCAGAATTTTCTTCTGACTTGCAGATTCCTACAGTCTAAAGGGAAAGATAAAACTATTTTAGTATGATAGCTAAAATGCTTTCGCTCTTTTAAAATTGTCATTACAAAGTGTATTGTTTATTTTAACTTTCATATGACTGGTATTGGCTACTTAAAATTCTTTAAAGAAATTAATTGGGAAATAACAATTGAACATGAATACAAGAGTACTTACTTCAAGACAATCCAGAAAAAAAAAGCAGAATATAAAATGTAATGTGTATAACAAAAAACAAATGTCATTTTGTATTTAAAGAACAGTTTAAGATATGTTTAAAACAACTACTTCTGGACTGAATGATATTACTTCACACCCCCTCCATGGCAAAGAGGTCATCTAAGTTAGTTGTAGTCAACTACACCAAGCTGAAGAGCCACTTTACACTGAACTGAATTTTGTATGGCAGCTGGAAAGAACCACAGACTTTACTAACACATTCTAATTGGCAGAAACCCTGCTTCTGATGCTAAACAGCATGCCAGGATTGCATACTATATCAATTTCAGAAGTCCAAGTTACATTTGGATTTATTGTTTATCCAGCCACAAGTAAGCTGCCTTTTGTAACTTACCCATTGGCTTACTGGGTTATGAATTTCTAATTAGAAATGGAGGACTTTGAGATGTTATAAGTGGGGGCCCAATAATGAGTACTGCAGACACACAGATTGAATATCACTGTCCTTAAAAAAAAAAAAAAAAGGTCTTTTAAATTGAAATATCAAAATCATGATTAAAATCAAAAGGTAGACAAATGAGGTAGGATAAATTCAATCCATGGTGTTGGTACCAGTACTCTTCACATGAAAAAGGACTTTGGCATAAATATTCAGAAATAACAAAGATCAACCACCTTGGCCAACATGGAGAAACTCCTTCTCTACTAAAAATACAAAAATTAGCTGGATGTGGTAGCGGGTGCCTGTAATCCCAGCTACTCTGGAGGCTGAGACAAGAGAATTGCTTAAACCCCGGGGGGCAGAGATTGCAGTGAGCCAAGGTCACACCACTGCACCCCAGCCTGGGCAACAGCAAGACTCTGTCTCAAAAAAGTAAAAATAAATAAGAAAAAAAGATCAATAAGCTGAAAAATATTATAAATTTGATGTTGAATAATTCGTTAGACATAAAATTACAGAATTACATAAAATTACTTACATTTGTCAGGTACTCTTTTAATTGCTTTACATATATTGTTTAATTCTCAAACAACCTATGAGATACAGGATAAACAAAGAGAAGTTAAGTACATGTATAAGGTCACCCAAATGACATTTAAATCCAGGCAGTCTGATTGTAATTCTGTGCTCTTACCCTTAAAGGGATTGGGCAATTCCAGCTAAATGGTGTGCCTGAATAAAATGTGGAGCACGATAGCATTTATAATATTTATTCATTCAACAAATATTTATTCAGTGCTTATAACTGGGCCAGGCACTATGCTGGGTATTTAGGATATAATATTCCCCCACTTATCCATGGTTTTACTTTTCACAGTTTCAGTTACCTGTGGTTAAATGTGGTCTGAAAATAGGTGAATACAGTACAATAAGATAATGTATGTATAAAAGAGAAAGACTACATTCTCGTGACTCGTATTACAGTATATAGTTATAATTATTCTGTTTTATTAGTTATTGTTAATCTTTTACAGTGCTTAATATACAAATTAAACTTATCATAAGAATGTATAATAGGAAAAAACTTAGTATATATAAGGCTCAGTGCCTCTGGCAGTTTCAGGCATCCACTGGGGGACTTGAAATATATCTTCCACAGATAAGGGGGAACTACACATAACAGTTTATGAAAGTCCTTGACCCTTGTGAAGTCGTATTCTAGTAGAGGTTTACAGACAATAAGCAAAAAAGTAAAACAACTAGGTTGTCTAATAAAATATTTACTTTCAAGCTATGAAGGGGACTGTAATTTCATAAGGTGGTCAAGGAAGCCCTCACTGATAAGGTGACATTTGAGTAAAGATTTGAAAGATGTGAGAGGATAACCCATGAGGAATGTTCTTGAAGTAGAACATTCCAGGTAAAGAAATCAGCAAGGGCAAAGTCCCTGAGAAGAAAATGAGCTTGGTATCTTCATGAACAAGGAGAGAGTTTTACTGAAGCACAGTAAACAAGAGGGAGATTGGAAGTGGAGAGGTGAGAGGATTGTAGTAGGACAGATGATGTAAAGCCATTGTTAGGATTTTTAGCTATTGTTTTCAAATGGGAAGCCATTTGCATAGAAAATCAGACCTCAAAATGTTGAAAGAAGGGTTCTAGAAGAATCCTTGATAACTGGAAAGATGAAGTTTTTACATTAACAGAGGAGGTAAAGAGTAATAGTCAAACATAGGAATATCTTCAGTCAGTGATGCTGAAGTGTCTGAAGAGTCAGGGTCCCCAGTAGGGGAAGGAGGAGAAAGACAGTGAAAGGAGTCTAAAATTTTCACTGGCATTGTAGGTAGAAAGACTAGGCTTTGAGTGGACATCTGCTATGGAAGTCAGGTGACAGTGGAGGCCAAAGTAACAAAGGCAGGCAGGGAAATTCTCAGAAGCATCAGAGTAATACAATGAAATTCCTCATAGAAATACTATCAAGGAAAGACAGAGAAAGCCATTGGACAGCTATGTCAATCAACTAGGGCGGCTTTGCTAATGAACACACTCTTAAATCTGGCAATTGAAAGGCTGCCTGTTTAAAAACAAACAAAAAAGTAATGAATAGCAATGAAAAGAAAAAAATGTCAATTTTAGAATAATGATTAGCACAAGGTCACATGGACAGGAATTACCCATTGTTTACATAAATTCTCATGGTAGCAATAATCTAATGCATATGACTTTGAAGATGAGTAAAATTATTACTTTAATACAGTAAAAGTGGTAAATCATGAATGATGTAGACTGCTTATGCAAATATATTTGAAGTAAAGTAAAATTCAGTGTTCAAATGGAGAAACGATTGAAGTGTCCAGTAATGATGCATTTAAATAAGGTAATTTGGCTGCAACTCCATTCATCCGTAAATAATTTACAGACAGATCGAGTTAGGAACTTCTGAAAAAATAGTACTCATTCTAAAAACATACCCAATTGGATAGTTTCACCTATAAAGTTAAAGAGTACTGATTTTAAAGGGTTCTCAGAGTCCGTTTTGTGAAGAGATCCCTTAAAGTATAATGGTGGCAGAGCACAGGGAAGAGCTCACGTGCAGCCGCAGGAGTGCTGGGGGAAAAGGGCAGCAGCTCCACTAAGCAGCCACTTAGAAAAGAGTTGGATAAAAGCAGTCTCTTCAGAGTCTTGACACCTTTCATTTTACTGGAAAATCCCCACCTAGTCTGTCTACATCTTACCAGTGAACTTCTTCAAATGTAAAGGTATTTGTAAGAGGACATAAAAATCAATCATTTGTATAATACAATTTCAGATCTGTGCCTTTCATATGTATTTTTACCACTTATTTTTTCCATTTGTGAAATGTGCTGGCACCTACTTTAACAAACTGATACAATCGAGAAGAGAGAGTGTGGGCTACTAATAAGAAGCTCATCAGTCAAAACATAGTCAAAAACAGAGAACAGGTTGATAACGAATACTTAATTCTTTTTAGGAGTGTTTTTGGTCCTACAGGATTCAGAATGATAAAAGCTGTAATTCCATTTGGCTGCAAATTGTAGGAATGTTGCTTGCTTGTTCCATTTTGAATTCCAGGTTGAATCAGTTGCTGTCTTGAACAGTTGGAAAGCTGTCATTTAAGCATTTCAGGTATTTCACTTTCCTATTACAGTCCTGGGTTAGATTTGTTGTTTCTTAGCTCTCACCTCTTCATCTATTACAACTTTCTCCCTCATTTAATTGGAGTATATCCTCAAAGATCTTCCACAGAAAAGGCATACTGGAGATACAATTTCAGAGTTCTTGAAGGTCTGAATTATCTCTGTTTGCTTTCATATTTAATAGATAGTTCGGGTATGTAGACTTCTGTTTTCAAAATCATTCTCCTATAGAACCTTGATATTTCCTCCATTGTGTCCTGGATTTTAGGGTTGCTGATGAAAAATAGAATCCCAATTTGATTCACATTCTTTTGTTGGTAACATCTTTTTCCCTCCTTGGAATTTCTTAGGATTTTCTTCTTTATCTTCGGTGGATAAAACTTCAAGAGAGTATATTTGGATTCGAGTATTTTATTCATTCAGTCTGCTTGATAACTTGCTGAGCCTTTGCATCTTAAGATTAATAGTTTTCTTCAAGTCTGGTGGTTTTTAAAAATTATTTCCCTGATTTTCTTCTATAGCATTCATACATTATTTGTGCCCACCTGTTATCTTTGGTTATCTTTGAACACTCTATGTTTCATTTGCCACATATATTTCCTTAGAAATAAGAACATTATATAGTTTGTTAGAAAATGATACATGTTATTGTAACAGAAGAAGTAGAGCAGAGGAGAAAACCTAGATAACCTCGGGTATGGAAGCATCCAAGATGTCTTCCAGAGGATAAGTAAACTTGGTACATCAGGACAATGGAATATTATTCGGTGCTAAAAAATGATTCGGCTGGGTGCGGTGGCTCACACCTGTAATCCCAGCACTTTGGGAGGCTGAGGTGGGTGAATCACCTGAGCTCAGGAGTTCCAGACCAGCCTGGCCAACATGGTGAAACCCCGTCTCTACTAAAAATACAAAAATTAGGTGGGTGTGGTGGCGGGCACCTGTAATCCCAGCTACTAGGGAGGCTGAGGCAGAATAGCTTGGACCTGGGAGGCGGACGTTGCAGTGAGCCGAGATCATGCCACTGTACTCCAGCCTGGGTGGCAAGAGCAAGACTCCATCTCAAAAAAGAAAAATAAAAGAAATGATCCATCGGGCCATGAAAGACATGGAGACCCCTTAAATACACATTACTAACTCAAAGAAGCCAATATGAAAACACTCTATGCTGCACGATTCCAATTATATGACATTCTGGAAGAGGCACAACTGTGAAGAGAGTAAAAAAGATCAGGGGTTGGGGGTGGGAGATGAGTAGATGGAACACAGATGATTTTTAGGGCTCCAGTAAATACCATGTATGATACTTAGAGTTTATCCAAACTCACAGAATTTACAACACCAAGAGTGAACCCTAATGTAAACTATGGACGTTGGGTGATTATGAGATGTCAGTATAGGTTCATTGACTATAATAAATGTACTACTGTGGTGGGGGATACTGATAGTAGGGGTTATATGGGAAATTTCTATATCTTCCTCTCAATTTTGCTGTGAAACTAAAACCAATCTAAAAGAGATTTTTTTTTTTTTATACTTTAAGTTCTAGGGTACATGTGCATAACGTGCAGGTTTGTTACATATGTATACTTGTGCCATGTTGGTGTGCTGCACCTATCAACTCGTCAGCACCCATCAACTCGTCATTTACATCAGGTATAACTCCCAGTGCAATCCCTCCCCCTTCCCCCCTCCCCATGATAGGCCCCGGTGTGTGACGTTCCCCTTCCCAAGTCCAAGTGATCTCATAGTTCAGTTCCCACCTATGAGTGAGAACATGCGGTGTTTGGTTTTCTGTTCTTGTGATAGTTATTTTTAAGAAGTAGAGCAAAGGAGTTAATGTATTGGGGTGGGGGTATGCAAATTGCGATTATTGAATAGAATGATCAAGGTAGGCCTCATTGAGAAGCTGACGTGAGCACTGAGCAAAGATTGTGGCTATCTGAATGAAGAATGTTACAGGCAGAGGATATAACTAGTACAAGGACCCTAAAGTAGCATGTCTCTGGTATGTTTGATGAACAGCAAGCAGGTTAATGTGGCTCAAGTAAATTGAGTGAGGGAGAGAGAATGGTGGGAAATAAGATCAGAGAGGTAAATTGAAATGGGCTTTATCACTAGTCTAGACTTTGTAGGCTAGTGTAGAGATTTCTTAGTGTGAGAGAGATGGGAAGTGTTTACAAAGTAGAATAGTAATGGTTAAATTTGAGCATTTTTCTCTGAAAATTTGAGCATTTTATTAAAACAGATGTAACATTACAGTTTTACAAATCTCATAATTTTCAATTTAGTTCTATCATAAGTTCATAAACTTGAAAAAAAATACTACACCAAGCTTTTATTTTAAAATGTAGATAAATGTTACAGAAAAAAAAAATTGCCAGGCGCAGTGGCACATGCTGTAGTCCAGCTACATGGGAGGCTGAGCTGGGAGGATTGCCAGAGCCCAAAAGTTTGAGACTAGCCTGGGCAACATAGTGCTACCCTGCTTCTAGAAAAAAAAAAAAAAAAAAAGAGGCAAGATTTGTAACCTGAAGTTCTCTTAAGAAGTATTTCAATCACATGAGCAGGTATTATCTTTAATCTGCTTTTTATTATGGTTAAATTATGAGCAAAGCTCATAAAATGCAATAAATACATTTTGTATTTCCTGCAAGTTAGCAGTGGTGTTAAATCTTACATCCTCTGATCTGTACTAATATCATCAACTCCTACTGAGAAGAGTTAGAATAACAGTAGAAACTTTGGGAAAGATTTTAAATGACAACAAAGCTAAGGGGTCAGAATGTCATTGTTTCAAAGCAATTTTCTTAGTTGTAATAAAGATAAATTTAATAAAAGTAAAAGCAATCTGCTCCCAGAATGTTACTGTATTTTGTTTTGAATAAATTTATATTATCTGTAAATCAGTATGGCTCATGTTGCACACAAACAAGGTCTGAAAATAGTAATGCCCTAGAGTTCCAATAGGAGGCCATCTCCTTGAACTGTTTAGACCAATATGAAAGGTTACTTCCTGGAAGAAACAATGCTTCTCAGCAAGATATGTCTTAAAATACCATTTCCAGAATTATTTGTAGCCACTATAATAAAACATTATCAGGAAATTGTCAGATTGTTCATGGCATTGGTGACAGAAAAACTGCTCATATTTACTGGACTGCATGACAATTAAGAACAGAATTTTTCATGATTAATGGGTTAAAAGGCAAGAGTTTTGAATGAACTTAAATTAGGTAATTCTCAAATCTTTGATGATTTTATTATATGTCATCCTGACCACTTTTAACTGGTTTAATGTAATTTTGAAATGTTTCCCTAAATGTTACATGTTAATAATTAGAAACCAGCTTAAATTCCCATGAAGTTTTATTCAACAAACCTCAGGCTTCTGTTCTGAGAACCTCATAAGTAAGTACCCTATATGCCATAGAAGGACTAATATTATACTTCAACATTTTACAGTTGGTTTTGAAAATTAAAAAATATGTAGGCTCCCCTGGAGTTCATATTCAATTTAACAATATCAATTCTACTTAAGACATAAAAATCTATTTCTACTGGCAACAAGATGGAAACCCCCAGTTCATACTCCTTATATGGGGTAAACACCCAGGGAATGATTCCAGCAAAGCACAGAAACAGGTTTGTGAAGGAGGGACTGGGCTTTGACATAGTACCACTGGATAGTACATAAACCAGTAATTGTTTCTGTCACTTACAAATATGGATCTGTTTAATGTCTTCAGTTGTCTAGACTAACGATTCGGATGTTCCTAAATTTCTTTGAAACTTTTACATTTAGGTTTCCAAAAATTTGTTTTTCTCCAAGATTAAAGCAATTCTAGCATAGTAGCAGCATACTGCATCAACAAGTTGATTTTTTTTTAAAGTATATGTCTTCTATTGAAGAGCTCAATGAAGTTCTTAACTGTTGTCTCTTTAATTAAACAGAACAACAAAGCTTGTGTTTTTGCCAATCACAAATTTATACTCAATTTAAACCATGGCTTTCAACCAAAATTCCTATACCAAAATAACTCTTTTCACATAAGAATCATAGTGGATTTTTTATACGTTCTTGGTTAACCAGCAAAACTCACAAAATTTGTTGGCATTAGTAACAAATACTTTTTAAATGAGCTTCTATTTCTCCCATCAAAACTTTGATTTCCCTTCAAAGAAGCCTCATCATAGACTTAGTCACACATTTGTGAGAGTTATTAGAATTGCCATAATCAATGGATACTGAAGAAAAAGGGAGAAAATTGGAGGGTTTTTTTTTTTTTTTTTTAATTTTTAAAAAACTCATGACTCTGGAGCTAAAAGCAGCTCACATGGGCCTTATATGAGCTTTACCTCTCTTTGAGCAATACATTTTAAAAGTCAGGAAGAAAATAAAATCTGACTATTGTAACATTTAGCTTTGTATTGGAGTGGCCTTTTCAGGTAATGCCAACTTCCACGACATTTAGAAGATTCATAAAATGCTGGTCAAAACAATGGAAACAATAGCAGCTGTCATTTGATCAGAATCCATGTGCAAACCAATTAAAAGCCCTGTCATAACTTTTTAAGCATATAAGGTGATTTACGATTACCTTTCATAAATTAATGAATTCTACCAATAAGAGCAGGGTGCTACATTGGGTGCTCCTGTTCTCACAGAGTTTACAGCTATACATGACATGAGGACTGCTCCAGGTTTGCTGTGTTTAAATGATTGACAAGGCAGAAACTTTCTCTTTTCTTCAACTGATTGGCACTATCTACTTATAACTTATAACTTAGCTTATTTTTCACTCCCCCCGAAGAGAATAGAGTCCAGAATGGCTGGTAGTAGTATCAGAGTAGAAGAGTTGAGGTGTCATAACATAACAATACCCTTGAATTTATTTCTCCTATACTTTGCTTCATAAAAGTGAGCACAAGGACAGACAGGCAGAAAATAGTAGATCGCTATGTGAGGCCAGAGTGAGTCCTCTTTCAGGTTCAACAAAGGAAAGATAGAAGGCAAGGTTACATAAACATAAGAACATAAAGTGTAGGCAGGCAGATGATGAAAAATGAGAGAAATGGAAGAAGTAACAAAAAAGAAAAAAGATGAAGAAAAATATGGGAAGAGAGAGGTAAAGTGACATGAGGAGGGCAAAATAAACAGAATGGAGACGAGAGAAAAGAATGGAGGCAAAGGAAAGGGGAGAATACAGCAATCTCCTCCTGAAATCTGCTTATCCCAAGCATAAAGATTAATTGTAATATTTTAATTATAAATTAGCTTTCCCTGAGAAAACTTCATAAACACATAATTCTTATAAATTGTGATATCTCAAATATTTAAAATATTTTCTAGTCAAACATTTGGCGGGGAGGGGGAGGGGTGGGTGGTCCATCATTCTCCAAAACTAGCTAACCTTATGCAGCTGATAGGAGTTCTTCACAGCTGTTCTTTAGCCATGTTGCATAAGAACTTTGCACAGAGAACCTGAGAAGTTCCACTTTAAGAGTTTCTCCCACTTCGGTGTCCTAGGCAAGAAATCAGGAGAAAGGAATGAGAAAGAAGAATCACTAGTGTCAACAGACACATCAAACTCCAGTAAATCTGGGTATTACTTAGGTCAACTAGCGTAATTCAACTTAAAAGTTAAATAGTGGTTAAGATTTTAAAAGCCAAGTGGTGATTTCAAACTTGTAGCTATTGTTCTAATATGATGGGTAATCACTTTCTGCATAGTGTACTGTTTATAAACTGCTGGCTCCTTAAAATGTAAATAAAGAAAAATTATTCCAGGCTACAAGATTAATTTTCCTCTACATCTTTAACCTGAGGTAGATCCATTTTTTGTTAAAACAGACTTTTTATATTTATTTAGTCAAATTCCTCATATTAAGAAGGAGGAATCTGAAGCCCAGTAAGATTAAGTGACTAGTTTATGGTCCTTGGGTAGAACAGGAATAAAGCAGAGGTTTCCATTCCTAGGTCACTTCAGGACTACTAATTGAGGTTCATCAGAAAAAAGACGTAAGCCAAAGAAATTACAACATGAAGTTGAGTATCATCTTTAGTAAAAAGGATCTAGTTGTTGCTTCCTTATAATATTGAAAAGTAGTTTTAACTGTATGTGGACATTTCTTTGAAATGGTTTCTACCATTAAAAATAAAACTGAAGACAGAGGATTAGGTTAGACTCTGGAGCAAAATCAAAACAGCTTATTTTGCCTGAGAACTAAGGCGAAATTAACTGAACCGCAAATACCTACATATCTGTAATTTTGTGAGCCACCATAAAATCTGCATACTCTGTACCAAAGTAAAAAACTTCACTTACTGACACAACCTTTACTAAAAAGTACCACAGACTGTATGTGAAATAAAATATTAGCAGTCTAGTTCTTAATGTGGTAAAACTATCTTCTCACACTCTGCTTTAATTTGTTATTTATTTATTCGTTTATTTATTTTTTTTTTTTGAAACGGAGTCTCACTCCATCGCCCAGGCTGGAGTGCAGTGGTGCGATCTTGGCTTACTGCAAACTCCCCCTCCCGGGTTCTCGCCATTCTCTTGCCTCAGCCTCCCGAGTAGCTGGGACTACAGGCACCTGCCACCATGCCCGGCTAATTTTTTGTATTTTCTTTTTAGTAGAGACAGGGTTTCACTGTGTTAGCCAGGATGGTCTCGATCTCCTGACCTTGTGATCCGCCTCGGGCTCCCAAAGTGCTGGGATTACAGGCATGAGCCACTGTGCCTGGCCAATTTGGCTTTTAGTGAGCCTGGGTAAATTTAACCTCTCAGAAGATCCCTCAACTTGTGAAAAAATCCTTAATAGTTTCTGTCTTACATTAGACTAAAAGGCAGACCTATGTCACCTGCAGTCATAGGACCCTGAGTTATCTCCTAAGGTGACTCTAATATACATTCCTTAACTCTGAAGATAACAGCTATGAAGGTGAATGCCGATAGCTGCTGTAGGTTTCACAGAGAGACTCAATGATTATGAAGATTCTGACCATATCTAATAACAGACAACAGATAATTGTACAGTAAGATTTAGGGGGAAAGTCATTTCAGTTTTAAAAGTTTTGTTAAGGTATATGTATGCATATCTGTTGCCTATTAGTATGATAATATAGTAGACAGATTGCCTTTGTCAGGTTTTAGTTTTGGCTCTGCCATTAATTAGCTATGTGGTTTTTGAGAATTTCAATCACTTTAACAAATGTTTATTGAGGGTTACATACCAGGCACTGTGCGAGTCATTTTAACAGTTATCTTAGGAAATCCTCTCAGCAACCCTAAGGATTTGACACTATTATTATTATCATTTTACAGGTAACGGAACTGGAGTTTAGATTGAATTCTCAAGGTTGAATAGCTAGTGGCCTGCTTCCAAAGCTTATATTATTTTGAACAACAGCCAGTTTCTGGGACTATGTCCTTAACAGGTACTTTTGACCCAGTGGGAATGAAAGGGGAGAGCAGAAAGAGGTATATAGGATTCCAGCCCTCCTACTTCTGCTTCAGCCAGAGAAGTTGCCTGTTCATTGTTTTAATATATTGAGCTTTTCAGATAAGATTTTAGAGGTGAAAGGGTTCTGTAGCATAAAATACCTGATCTCACAATATTATGCTTCACTAGAATAAAGGCGTAAAAATGGTGTTAAGATAATATAAGAACAGTAAATAATAATTCTCATTGGATAGGCTTCAAAAAAGAAACGCATTTGAGATGGACCTTGACAAGCAGATAAAATCTTGATTTAGTTGAGGGACTCCATCTGGGGAAACATTAATGAAAGTGCTTAAGTTTTCAAGTGCTAATTAAAATGTTTATTTTTAAAATGTTTCTTTTGATCCTATTTTTCTTCATTAAATAATGCCCTGGACAGGATTAAGAGCACAGCCTGAAGTGATTGTGATGTCCAAGAAGTACTACTAATGGAACAGATAGACAACTTGTCATATTTCAAAATTAAATGCTGACTGCACTATGAATATAGAAAAGTACAGTGGTAACCACTACATTCTGTACCATGTAACATCTTCTATATGATTTCAGTTCTTTTTAAGACCACCAGACTATAGTTACAGGAAAGCCAAGATCTGACTGACTCAATTTGCATTACAAACGTGTTCAGGGATAGCCTAGTTAAGGAAAACAAACTTCAAATTTTACTCTTTTAAACTGAATTGAAGAATGTCTTATATCCACTACCAGAAAATATCACCCCAGAAGTGAACACTTAGATATTTTAATTTCTGAAATAATGACTTTGAGGAAAGTAGTTAGAAATTATAAAACATACAAATTCCTATTTGTCAGACTATGGAGACGTTGGAGAATATGATTCTCCAAGTATCTTGATGTTTAAACAATTAAATACAAATATAGTTCAGCCAGAAATAAACTAGCTTACATTGAAAAAGCTGTAGTATTAAAAGCTGCTACATCAAAAAGTCCAAGTGAGTATTCAGTAAATTTATTAACAAGATATCCCCAGATTAATGATTCTATCTCAAGTCAAAAACATTTTGCCGAAGTGACAGCACTAATACCTACCACTAATAGGATGTAGAATCAGCTTGACCTTATTTTAGAACATCTGAGAGGCTCTAAAAGCTGGCAAAACCATCTTAAGAATATGGAGTGATAGGCAGTAAACTGCATTTATTTTGGGTTTAACCACTCCAAGGCAGTCTCAGAAATAACCTTAAAAAACAGGAGCCAGAGACTAAATACCATCCCCACTCCCCACAATTAAGATGCAATTTGAAACGGTATCTGAAATCATTAAGTCAATGGAAAGCTGAGAGGAAGACAATGTTAAGTCAGTATCTGAAAAGCTGTTTCTACTAAAGATGTCTATACATACACATATATTATTATCTATATGTCATGTATTTGGACTGATTCAAGAAATCTGTGCTTGTCAAGGCAACTTCAAGAACTGTTGATGGTACAGAGAAATTGATATCACAGCTTTTTTCTTAAATAAAATTATATGGTTGAGGTGGGGACTGGTAAAAGAAGAGGCTGCTTTCCTTCATTTCTTTCTTTTTTAAAACAAATTGTCGACATCGCTGGGTATCAATAATTGATTCCCACTGGACACAGGATACACCCTATGTTTATTCATTGTGAGAAATAAAACACAATAACAAATTTTCACTAGCATCGTGATATAGAACATAAATTCATGTTTCCTTAATTCGGTAGGTATTTATTAGAAATCTTTGAGGTCCCAGCATCTATGTGAAGTCCTGTTCATAATGCAAAGAAGCCAGTCTAGTGAATAGACAAATGAATTTATTAAATTAAAATACAATGATATATGTCATGAGATGTACAAGAACTATGGGGGTACAATAGAGAAGTATCTGAGGAGGGGTAAAGAATAGGAGAAGGTTCCCCAGCTGAATCTTAAAAGTAAGGTATTTTAAGATGCTACTGCACCATTACCACCTAACAAGTAATGGAAAAAAAACACACACACACACACAAGCCATACGATTACATGGAAATAGAATACCTTCTCCTGAATGATTTGTGGGTAGATAATGAAATTAAGGCAGGAAATCAAGAAGTTATTTTAAACTACTGAGAACAGAGATACAAAATACTATAATCTCTGGAACCCAACTAAGGCAGTATTAGGAGGGAAATGTATAGCACTAAATGCCCATATCAAAAGTTAGAAAGATCTCAAGTTAACTTACAACTTAACATCACAACTAAAAGAACTAGCGAACCAAGAGCAAACAAATCCCAAAGCTAGCAGAAGACAAGAAATAACCAAAATCAGAGCTGAACTGAAGGAGATTGAGATACAAAAAATCACTCAAAGCATCAACAAATCTGGGAACTGGTTTTTTGAAAAAAAAATTAATAAAATACATAGGTCACTAGCTAGACTAATAAAGAAGAAAAGAGAGAATATTCAAAGAAACACAGAATATTCAAATAAACACAATCAGAAATGACAAGGGGAGATTACCACTGACCCCATAGAAATACAAATAACCATCAGAGGATGTTATGGACACCTCTGCGCACATAAACTAGAACATCTAGAAGCAATGGATAAATTCCTCAACACATCTTCCCTCCCAAGACTGAACCAGGAAGAAACTGGATCTCTGAACAGACAATATCAAGCTTGGAAATCGAGATAGTTATAAATAGCTTACCAACCAATAATGTCCAGGACCAGACAGATTCACAGCTGAATTCTACCAGATGTATGAAGAGCTGGTACCATTTCTACTGAAACCATTTCAAAAGTTGAGGAGCAACTCCTCCCTAACTCATCCTATGAGGCCAGCATCACCCTAATACCAAAACCTGGCCGAAATGAAACAAAAAAAAAGAAAACCTCAGGTCACTATGCTTGATGAACATTGATACAAAAGTCCTCAACAAAATACTGGCAAAAGAAATCCAGCAGCACATCAAAAAGCTTTTCCACAACCATCAAGTAGACTTTATCCCTGGGTTGCAAGGTTGGTTCAATATACGCAAATCAATAAATGTGATTCATCACATAAGCAGAACTAAAGACAAAAACCACATGATTATCTCAATAGATGCAGAAAAGGCATTTGATAAAATTCATCCCTTCGTGTTTAAAACTCTCAGTAAACTAGGTATGGAAGGAACATACTTCAAAATAATGAGAGTCTTCTATGACAAACCCACAGCCAACATCATACTGAATGAGCAAAAGCTGGAAGCATTCCCCTTAAAAATTGGCATAAAACAAGGATGCCCTCTCTCACCACTCCTATTCAACATAGTATTGGAAGTCCTGGCCAGGGCAAACAGGCAAGAGAAAGAAATAAAGGGCATCCAAATAGGAAGAGAGGAAGTCAGACTATCTCTGTTTGCAGATGAAACGATCCAATTTCTAGAAAACCACATAGTCTCAGCCAAAAGCTTCTTAAGCTGATAAACAACTTCAGCAGAGTCTCAGGATACAACATCAGTGTGCAAAAATCACTTGCATTTCTACACATCAACAGCAGTCAATCCAAGAGCCAAATCAAGAACACACTACCACTCACAATGGCCACAAAAAGATTAAAATACCTAAGAATACAGCTAACTAGAGAAGCAAAATATCTCTACAAGGAAAACTACAAAACACTGCTCAAAGAAATCAGAAGTGACACAAACAAATGGAAAAACATTTCATGCTCATGAACAAGAAGAATCAATATTTAAAATGGCATACTTCACAAAGCAATTTATAGATTCAGTGCTATTCCTATTAAACCCCCATTGAGATTCTTCATAGAACTAGAAAAAAACTATCTTACAGTTCATATGCAGCCAAAAAAGAGACTGAATACCCATGGCAATTTTAAGCAAAAAGAACAAAGCTGGAGGTATCCCGCTACTTGACTTCAAACTATATGACAGGGCTACAATAATCAAAACAGCACGGTACTAGTACAAAAACAGACACATAGCCTAATGGAACAGAATAGAGAACCCAGAAATAAGGCCACATACCTACAACTATCTGATCTTCAACAAACCTGACAAAAGCAAGCAATGGGGTAAGGATTTCTATTAAATAAATATTGCTTGGGATAATTGGCTAGCCATATGCAGAAGGTTGAAACTGGACCCTTTCCTTACACCATAAACAAAAATTAAGGTGGATTAAAGACTGAAATGTAAAACACAAAAGTATAAAACCCCTGGAAGACAACCTAGGCAATACCATGCAGGACAATGGCACAGGCAAAGATTTCATGATGAAGACACCAAAAGCAATTACAACAAAAGCAAAAATTGATAAATGGGATCTGCTTAAAGAGCTTCAATACAGCAAAAGAAGCTATCAACAGAGTGAACAAAGAACCTAAAGAATGGGAGAAAATCTTTGCAAACTATGCATCCAATAAAAGTCTAATATCCAGTATCTATATGGAACTTAAATTTCCAAAGAAAAAACAATCTCGTTAAAAACTGGGCAAAGGATATAAACAGATACTTTTCAAAAGAAGACATACATATGGTCAACAGTCATATGAAAAAAAGCTCAACATCACTGATCATTAGGGAAATGCAAATCAAAGCTACAATGAGATACCCATCTCAGTCAGAAAGATTATTATTAAAAAGTCAAAAAAATAACATTTGTTGGTGAGGTTGTGGAGAAAAGAGAACACTTATACACTGTTGTTGAAGTGTAAATTGGTTGAACCATTGTGGAAGACAGTGTGGTGATTCCTTGAAGACCTACAGCAGAAATACCATTCAAGCCAGCAATCTCATTACTGTGTATATACCCAAAGGAATATATTAATAAGCCATTCTATTATAAAGACACATGTGTATGTTCATTGCAGCACTATTCACAATAGCAAAGACAGGGAATCAAGCTAAACACCTGTCACTGGATAAAGAAAATGTGGTACAGATACACCATGGAATACTATGCAGCCATAAAAAAGAACAAGATCATGTCCTTTGCAGGGACAGGGATGGAGCTGGAGGCCATTATCTTTAGCAAACTAACCGCAGGAACAGAAAACAAAAACCTTATGTTCTCCCTTATAAGTGGGAGCTAAATTATGAGAACACATGGACACATAGAGGGGAACAACACACACTGGGGTCTGTTGGAGGGTGGAGGGTGGGAGGAAGGAGAGGATCAGGAAAAATAACTAATACGTAGTAGGCTTAATATCGGGGTGATGAAATAATCTGTACAACAGACCCCCATGACACAAGTTTACCTGTGTAACAAATATGTACATGTACCCCTGAACTCAAAAGTTAAAAAGATAACACTTACAATATCAAAATTATGCAATAGCTATAAATTTAATAAAAGTTGTACATAGAATTATTGATGGAAATTTCAAGACCTAAGCAAACAAAAGAATCATATTCACTGACCAAAATACCACTTTTACTGCTGTGAGTAGAAAATACTGTGCTAAGCCAAAAAATAAGTAACTGAGCATTTTTCTTTAAGCTCTATACAAGCCAGCATGTGCTCACATCAGAATATTTATTAAATAGTCATCCTTCTATGACCTTGAATTTCTCTTAATTACAATTTAGGAGTGCATAAATTGACTTAAGTGTAGCTTTTGGACAGCACTGAAAGTTTCAGTTCAGATACAGATGGAACTACAAGGCAGCCCTGTGAGGGGTAATTAGAAAAAGTATAATGTTAAGAGGCATTTGTAAAGCAGGTAGCCTGTTTGACAGAGAAAGAATTAAAGTCATTTACAACGAAGACTTGGGAAAGGTAAAGGAAAATACGAGAAAGTAAAGCCCTTAATGCTGATCTATGCCAGGTGTGCCAGACCCTAGTAAGGCATCAAAATAGCCTGTGAAGTTCCGTTTTTGTTGTAATTTTGTTTTGTTTTGTTTTGTTTTAATACATTTGTCCTGGTCTAAAGACTTGCACAGTTTCTGGGAGTGGCCTTCCGTGTAGCAGTTATTCATACAGGTCTCTATTGGTTCTGTTAGAGACAAAGTTGAGTTACTATGGCCTGGCTGTGCAAATATTCTTGTTTTCCTTTTCTACCAACTTTAAAAACAACACTAAAATAAAAACAAAATCTGTCATGTGAAGCAACTCATGTATGTTGCTATCTCTTGGATCCAGAAATATACTGACAAAATTGAAATGGAATACCAGAGACAGAAAAAAACATAAAAGCAATTTCTCACCATGCATATTATTTGAAACAAAAGGAATTTAAGTTACTGACATCTTGTTTGAACATCCTGGAGATTTCTAAAACCAAGTAATAATAAGTAACAGTAAATGGTATTGTGCCCATTATTATAGTTTTAAGCTGTGTTAAATGTTAATGATATTGTCTTTAGCAATTTTTATTGTTTTTAGTGAAAGAAAAATATATTCACATCAGAGCATGGTTACCATCCATATTCTTCCTTTAAAGTCATATTTTTCATCATACATTCTCATTACCTTGGTATATTTGGGACTGCTATGATTGAGGCTGTTTCAGATAACAGATAATTACAAAGAAGTATTTACTTTTTATTGAAATATTCTTTATTTTTGTTTTATGAAAATATTGAGGTATGTCCTCAAACATTATTTCAGTGATTATTGTGGATTTGTGTTTGTATCTTTCATCTGTTGGGTATCTGGATAAATCAAATGGCCTGGCCATGGCAAACCACAAAATTCAGTTTTGTAGTGCTCATTTGTTTCAATGGAAGATTTTAATTAATCGTATTTGTTGCATCACAATGATTTGGAAGTTACTTTGATATTAAATAAAAAGGAATTATTGTTTGTAATGGTAGTAAAGTACTAAAGTATTAATAAAATATTGAGAATTTGAAATTGACTAGAGAATTTAGAAATGAGAAGAGACTAGTCAGGGTGAATTCCCCCATGTTCACATCTATACCTTATGGGTTACAAACATTTGAATTTTGAAAGATAATGCTGGCATGACTGTGATGGTCAATGGATTTATATCAAATAAACTGTATTATAGTTTATAAAATAATTTTCTCTTACTATAGCCAATTAAAATCTTAAAAATAGAGTGTGTAATGTAGTACAGATTTTTAGTTGCCTTTATATGGCTTATGCTTCTTGTTATATTTGTGTTTTTTGGGGGAATTCTTGGCAAGAGGTTAGGTCCACATCTGATTTTATGAAATGAACTGACAATGACAGTAAAGTAATAAAGTCAACATAATGATTTAATTATCTATGATTCACATAAGTCACTTAACAATTATATTTGTTTAGTGGTATGTTTATCATAAAGTTAATATGGTTCCAGAATGTTCAAGTTTTATATTGTTATATTTTTCAAATTTCATTTTATGAATAATGATAATTTATATTCCCTCAAACTTCCATGTATTACCATAGTTGATCTTTTTTATTCGTTCCCTGTTTTGAAAGAAATCTGACTTTTTACTTTCAAACATCTAGTTTTCATTATCTTGGAGCTAATTCAATCGCTGTGATAACTGGAAAAAATTACATTTTTATCTTTTAGTTTGTAAGGAAACTTTTGAACCTGAAACAGAAACTGAATCTTTTTGAGATTCACTAGATGAATTGGTTTTCTTAATTATGCATTGGGTATAGTAATAATAATGTGTTATCTTTCAGGTATAATTTTCAATTCATACATAATTTATATTAAATTGAAATGCTGTGGCATTTTTATTTGTTCTTAGAAAGGGTAGCTGTTCTATGGGTTAGCAGACAAGATTTGTATACACAATTGGAGATACTACATGGAAGTAGTTTGGCTAAAAAGGAAAAGAAATTCTATTTGATTGAAGATGGAGGATTGAGCATACATGATGACTTCTTATCCTTCCTGACACCTCACTAAAACAAAGGCATAGAGGCATATACATAAAAGAATACATCCATGGAGCGAAGAAAATCAGAGAGACTTACTAGCACTTGTATGTTTTCAAGAAATTACTGGAAGGAAAAATGGGAATGAGCTAACTGATGGAACAAGCAGTGCAGAGGAGGAGATGGGAGGGAAATGATCGCCTGCCTGAACCCTGGAGAGTCTCTGGTCTGAGAATCTGCAAGGATGAAGATATAGAGCTCAAAACAGGAGACTCAATTAAAGGACCATATCTGAAACTGGGGCAATTGGCTCCCCTACTTCACTTTTGCAACCCCGATTAGAAACCAGTCTGATCTTAGTTCTTCTGAGCAACGAACCATATGGGAAAGAGTGACGTTTCTGTCATACCTCTTGGCACGCCACAACTAAGCCTGCGTTATTCTGGCTTGGGTTGTGGGTGGGGGAGGTGCAGTTTTCCTACCAGTTCATTTAAGTTCCTGCCTAAAGCGAAGCTTGCCCGTGTCCAAAGCTACCCATGTGCGCAGAGCTCCTAATTGATGCTACCAAGTAGGCAAGAAGATAGGTGCAACCTGTTTTTATTATTATGCTTGTTGTTTTCTGAAGCTGACTTTTTAAATTCTTGATTTTTCCATTATGTTCTTACCTTCAGTTTATTCATTAAGTATTTGTTCCCCATTATACAGATATTTCACAAATTAAAGCAGACTCTATTTTCAAGAGAAATAGTCGAATCTTAGGCATCTACGGAAACTACTGTTTCCTCTGAAGACATTTGCTGATATATTGATGAGATATAATTTAGGAACAGTTAGATAGTCTTTACATTTTATAATCTTAGTTTGAATTTAATAATAGCATAAGCTAACGCTGTTATTTAATAGTGTGCATATATGCTAACTGAATATATGTATTCAGTTACTTATTCTTCATATCTTACAGGCAAAAAAGATACAACCCATGAATGCTTACTTTTTCGGGTTGTATCTTTTTTGCCTGTAAGACATAAAGAATATTTTATTAAAACATTAAGAAATGTTAGTCTCATTAAGTAGAAAAGAAGAACATAATTCTTATCTTTAAACCATTTAGTAGTGGGAATTGAATGTAGTGTTCAGAAACATTGCAGTTAGATCCACTCTTAATTTTTCTCATTTCCTTAAATTTCATGGATATGCATATTGAGCTATTTTCGTATTCAATCTCAGCTAAATAAATTAGCCCAAATATGCATGACTGAAATTAACTTCTATAAAAAATTTCCAAAAGCATTTGAAAAATATCCCAAGAGTGATGTCTGTAATATTTTATTTTATTAAAATGCTGTACCTGTCTTCTGAATGGATATCTAAGAAGAAGAAAAGAATCTACAATATAATGAGAGTTAACCATGTTTCATCCAAAATGATTTTGAATCACCAAATGGGACTGATCTTGGAGACGAGTGGAAACTTCAAATGGTAGTATACAACTTCTGTTCATTTTGAGGTTATTGAGTATATGAAGAATATTATTTTTTTGTGTCTGACAGTCAGTAGCTTTGACATGATTATAGTGAAGTATAATTTAGGTGTTGGTTTTAGTCTATAATAGACTGTAACACCTTGTATTTTGGGTGCTATAGAAATTTCCTTTGCATGTGTATGACAGTTAAGATCTGAAGAATCTTGATTAAAGGTTCTTGGATTTTTATTTAAAGAAATCAAAGGATGGGCATTTTTCTCATCTCCATCTTTGGCATTTGAAACAATATACAGGTTGAGTATTCCTTATCCAAAATGCTTGGAACCAGAAATGTTTCAGATTTTGGATTTTTTTGTATTTTGTAATGTTTTTATACACATAATGAGATATGTTGGAATGGGACCCAAGTCTCAACGTGAATTCATTTATTTTTTATGTATACCATAAACATGTAGCTTGAAGGTAATTTAATGTAATCTTTTAAATAATTTTGCACGTTAAACAAAGTTTGCATACATTGAATCATCAGAAAGCAAAGGTATCCCTGTCTCAGCCAGCCATGTGGACACTCTGTAGTGTTTGGCATCATTGTCATTCCTGACTCTGAATTTGTATGTTACTGATAAACAGCCATTTTCTTAGACTTACACATATGTACTTAACAGTGAAAAAAATGAGTTCAGAGTAACTAAGCAGCATAATAGCATCACCAGAATACCTGTATCAGCTGTTAAAACAATAACAACAACAAACAATGGCAGGCTTTCAGACTTTACCTACAATGCTGTTTTTATTAAAAGGTTACTCTACACTGTATTTTATTTTATTTTTTAGATAAGAAGAAATACTGGAAACACTTGAGGGAGCAAGAAATGGGTCCTCTAGAGATGAGGAGACATTCTGAATAAACTATGTGCTGTGTTCCTTCATTTGACTGCAACCCATCACATGAGGTCACTTATAGAATTTTCTACTTGTAGTGTCATGTCAGTGCTCAAAAACTTTCAGATTTTGGAGAATTTCAGATTTTCAGATTAGGGATGCTCAACCTTGACAAAGGGCCTTTATAGAGATTTTCAAATATATAGCTTGTTGTCTACTGAGTAGAAAGATGGACTGCTTCTGTTTTTCTCCTAATAATATTTTCAACTTCTATACTAACCAGTTCCAGATACTCCATGGTATAGAAATATTTATTTATTTTCATATGAAATTTATGAAAGTAAAATGCATAGGAGGGCATTTAAGCAAAACAATAAGACAAAACAGCTTTTGACAGGTGGTTTGCTCTTAATGAGTACACAGGAGTACACAGTGAATGGAAGGCTCATTTAGACCCTCAGCATTTTTCTTAGCAGGGGCCCTTTACCTGAAATCATGGTATTAGTTTAAGACTTCATGCTCTTTTTTGTAAACACATTTAAGGCGATCAGCTCTTTTCAAAATTAGGTTAATTTTTCAGAAAGAAATAATATATCAAAAGGAATATTATGGTGGGTTCAGATCAATTTTAATTGAAATATCAGCAACAGAAGATTCTAAGATTCTTAATATGTGGACCACTTTGTATAATGTGCCTAGAAGATAAAGATTTTGTGGTCATCTGAATTTGGGGAGAAGTAATTTTCCAAGAATTAATCCTGAAGTTTTTTGAATCACAGTTTTATATACTCAATTTCATTATTTGGTTCTGTGCGATGTAGAATGTTCAAGGCTATCTGTAATCATTTTTGTCCAGTTTGTTTTAAAGAGGGTTCAGCAGCCCCAGGAATGGTATAATGGTAAATAATGTTTACATATCAATACAGATCTACAAATATGAGTATATTTGAAGAAAAGCAAATTCATATTGAATTTAAAGGCATGTAAATTGGATTTCTTTTCCATTCATGGACATCTGCTTGTTTAAAGAATAAAAATTGTATTTTGAACACATCTGAAACCTTCACTTTTACTGAATGTCAATACTCATTTCTAACGATGTCTTAAATTTTGTAGCATATCTATTCCTCCCCTAGACAAGATCTATAGCACATTTATTCTCTTCCTCCCTGTTACTATTCTAGAATACTTTTGTATTTTAATTTAGATTATTTCCTTTTTAAATTATGCATAAATAATTATTTAAATTTAGTTTACTACTTTTTGGACACCACCACATCTTTTTTTCTCTAGATTGATTTTTTTTGTTTTACTAGAATTGATCATTTAATAATTCTTAGATTGTATCTGAAGGTATTAAACTAGCCTGTCTTTGCATGACTGAAAATGTATATTTATTCTCATTTCATTGCTAATTAGACTTGACATAGAGTTCTGTGTTTAAGTAATTTGATCTTAGATCTTTGAAAATACTATTCTATTGACTTTTCTAATATTGCTAAAAAGAATTCTGATATCAATATAATTTTTGTACCACTGTAGATGATCCTTTTTCATCCCTTCGTCTTCTTTCTTTCTCTTTGGAAGATTTTGGAATTTTTATCCTTGGGGTTTGATATTATACTAGGATGCCATATTATTAATGTTTTTCCTTAGCTGCCTCTCCCTGTACCTCTGCTTTTTTCTGAAACCTGAATCTACCTTTAGCTAAGGGAAGTTTTCTTCTTTTATTTCTGTGATTACTTTTTCTATTCAGTTCTCTCTGTTTTATTCTTTCATAGAGTAGCTACTAGAACTAGATCTATCCTCCTTTTCTCTTACTTTATATTTGCTCATTTTGCAGTGGATTCTAAATGATCTTTTGTCTTTGTCTTATAGCTCCTCTAGGTCCTTTAGTTAGTTAGTTAGTTAGTTAGTTAGTTAGTTAGTTAGTTAGTTAGTTTTTCTGAGAGTCTCACTGTGTCACCCAGGCTGGAATGCATTGATACAATCTTGGCTCACAGCAACCTCTGCTTCCTGGGTTCAAGTGATTCTCCCACCTCAGCCTCCAGAGTAGCTGGGATTACAGGTGCACGCCACCATGTGTGGCCAATTTTTGTATTTTTAGTACAGACGGGGTCTCACCATGTTGGCCAGTCTGGTCTCAAAGGTCCTTTAATTTTTCAGTTTCTTTTTTAAGGCTTTGTATTGTCATTATTTTGTTAGTCATGTTTTTAATTTTGTAGCACTCTTTTTCCTAATTGTTCTTTTTGTCAGTGTACTATCTTTTCAAATCTCACTGAGAATGGCAATTATATTTAACATTTTCCTCTGTTCTTTTACTCTGCTGAGTGTTATTTCTTCAATATGTTAAGTTTGGTGACTTTCTTGCTAATTTTTCCTCAAGTGTTTGGTGATTTTTGGTTGGTTGTTGTTTGCTGAATAGTTGAGAGCCTAGACTGAACAGTCTTGGTGGCTGGAGAGTATATATTTCATCAGTCCAAATGAGAATCCCTTTATACTTCTTGGGGTATGTAGATTCTCATTACAGAAACCTTCATCCAGTAACTGTAGGGCAAAAGAAGTGGGTATGGCTGGGCAAGGTATTCCTGGTTGCAGAAGTTTTTCACGTGGGTTTGGGACTACCTTTGTATAAATTGGCTGCCACCTTGTTCTGTTTCTCTAATCTGGGACTCTCCACAGTCAGAAATCACATTTGGGAAAATATACTCCTGCTTTTGTTATTTATTGACTGTGAGCTTTGAGTTTCTCTGAGCCTCTATATCAGACTCACACTTTCTTGTTTTAACTGCATTTTCTCAAATCTAATTTTGCCTTTAAACTAATCACATCTCCTCTGATTTTGTTGTTGTTGTTGTTGTTGTTGTTTATAGAACTTCCTCAGAATTTTTGGTCTGCAGTGGTATTATTTTCCTGCACTATCATTGTGTCTTCTTTTTAGAAATATATTTTATATGGAATTTGAGGGGAAAGAAAAGAAGTATATGTGTCCTCATTTGCCATCCATTCTTTTTTAAAGTAAAACGTAAAAATACAGATTTTGAAATTAAGAGAACTAAGAGATGATGAAACCATTTCAATGGAGGCTTATCAACATATTTTAAAGGGAGAAAAATGTGCTGAATATTGCTGGTGTTTAATGAATTTAGAGAGGACGTTTATTTAGCATTAGCCTCTATCACCAATTTATTATTTTTCCCTGTGGAAACCACTGACTTTGGAGAAATTTCTTGGGTAATGTTTATTGTTAGTCATCCTGTTTAAGAACACCTTGTGTAAGGTGATATTTTTATTTCTTGGTAGCAAATGAATTGTTTTGACGTATTCAATATTGAACCATTTAGTAGGCATGTTATTTTCAAAAGTGCCATGGCATGTCAGTATCTTGAAATTTTTAACTTACCAATATTAAAGAAGTAAACCCTCATGTACTTTAATGGAGATGATAAAAGAACTTCACTGTCTTGCTCTAGGCAAGATTTAGTAAAAAGAGAAAATTAGGTGTTATATTAATAGTCCTGCAGAGCAGTAGCTCATCTGTACAAGAAAATTAACGGTCTTCTAAAATGGACAGAGATTTGTTTATAACTTCATTTTAATTAATTACATTTTTGGAAAATGAATTTAATATTAGACCCCAGGCTTGAATTTGTCATATTTTTTATAATGGTATTTTGAAACAAAGTTTGCTAATAGGCATTTAAAAGAGAATAAGAAAAGAGTTTCATTTATATAGTTAGGGTTTATTTGTGGAATAAGTATTGTATGTTTGTCATTATTCAAAAATAGAAAAAAGTTGTGAAGAAACATGTTCTCTTTGTGAATGTTGAAAATTACTAACCTTTGCAATTGGTTTTGTATGCCTTGTGAAGACTTGCCAAATCTGACTTTATTTTTCTCTTTTACTTTTTTCTAGTAAAGCCAAGTCCTACTTGAGAGTCATCAGTAGCCTATGGAAATTTGTTGCTTTACTTTTAGAAGTGCACCTGCATCCAAAACTGAGTAAAAACATGTTTCACAAAGAAAACTGCTATAACTAATTAAATTTCTCAGTACTACCTAATTTGCCAACATGACTAGTTTTGTTTAAAAAGAAGTCGATTATAATGTTCACAACTGTTTATTGAACAGAAAAGCTGGATGCAATCAGAAATCATAGGTATACTCATGGAGATGAAAATTGTAGATGTGACCATTGCTATTTCCTTTTAAGGTTTACTAATCTTGCCTAGGGTACCACTGAGTTCTGTGGGTATTTGGAGGATTTTCTTGTTGCAGGTGGTGGTGATCCTCCTTATTTTATATTTATTTTTTGGTAAGACTATGAGTAATGTAGATGTATATTCTTATCATAACTTAGTAAAACTCTTTTATCAAATTGGTCAGTGCAGCCTGCAGCTGGGTATCTCTAAAAACATGTTACCATGACTAGAAATGTTTATTTCAGTGCACTTATTTGACATCTTTCTGGTTATTATTGACCAAAACACCCGACTCCTGCCTCTTCTTTCTTTTTATCCATTTCGTTGTCTTTATTTTCCATATTTTTGTATATGTACAGATTTCTGGCTTCTTCATTCCTATCAACAACCAGACTTTTAGTGGTCTAACTTGTATCTTCACTTATCAACTTAAACTGTTCTTTTTGAAATCTTACCAGTAGGTTCAGTGCTCCTGTATCTGTTCTCTGTCTTCTGGATCTCTCTTCAACCTTTGGTTCCACTGGCCAGCCATTCTTAACTGTTTTGGTTTCAGAAATATTTTTTCCCTTTAGTCTTATAATAATAATTAGCTAATTTTTATTGAGCACTTACTTTGTATCTTTGACTATTCTAAGCACTTTACATGTCATATGATCTTTAACACAATCCTTTGAGGTAAGTTTGTATTATTTTTTCCAGTTACAGGTAAGGAAAATAAGGCACAGAGAGGTTAATTACTTTGTTTGAGGCCACACTAATAAGTGGTAGAATCAGGATTCAGACACAGGCAGACTGACTAAAGAGCTGGTACTTTTCCTCTTCAGATGCTATGCTATTCTGATCAGTGTCTCCTCTCATCTTGTTCTGTTTGGATCTAGTTTTGTATATTTTCATTTGCCCTACACTTACCTGTTAGATTAAAATTTCTACACCCTCAAAACTGCTGAAGTATCAATTAATAATATAGTTTTCAACAGAATAGAAGTTTAATACATGTTATGAACCAATTTCTTCGTGTTGCCTTTTGAAATTAACTTTAAAGAGAACAGTCATTAACGGCTCAAAGTTAGACCTAAGAGGATTTACAGGTGATGTGCATACGTGTTTTTGTTTTATCCATAATTCTTCAGTTTCTTAATTACCAATACTATACCAAAACAAATGCCTGCATTTCATCATTAGCAATTAAAATATGATTTTCTTAGAGTTGAAGATTGAATTTAGGGCCAGTTTTTTCAAGTATGTTAATTATGTTTAAATGTATAACTCTACTCATTATAAAAGTGAATTATTTTGTAAGTGTTGGTTATTAAGTCATGTATTCCCAAGTCTTTTCACTCTGAAGTGAGCTGAAGATAAAATACCTAAGCATTTTGTCCTTTATATTTTGTACCAGCAAAATGAAGATCATTTTTTATAGCCTCATTATTGCTGATTCTCAAAATGATTTGAGGTACCAGTTAGGCCCATTTGCACAATATCTGGCAATATTTCTATGTCAAATATGTTACAATCTGGCATTTAAAATGGCCAATGTAAGTATTATCAGACACTATTGTTTCCTTTTGAAAAAAAGTATAAAATTTGAAAACAGTGCTTTGGAAATTGTATCTTTAGTGGCTGTAATATAAATAGTTAACTTTACAAAGGGAAAACATGAAATTGTTTGAAATTGGTTTGTACTGGTTCTCATGCCAAACATATTTTTTAATTGTTTGCTTATTTGGTTTGATATTGGTTGCCATCATTTAAAATGTCTTTGGTTGTGTAGAAATTCTTCACGAATATATAAGCAGTTTTTACTTATACATACATATATTTTAGAAAATGAATAGTTTATATTTTTGCTGTTGGAGGACTTTTTAAAAACATCTATGAAACACTAAGATACATTTGAATTGGAGCTGAGGACTAAGCTCTGATTTTTTAATCTTACCCAAATTCCTACCTAGGGGATCTAGAGAGTCATGCCCTAAAACAATAAATTCTCATCAGATGGGTTTTATTTGACTCTATGTATCGTGACTTACTTTTCAATCTGACTCTGGCATGACATTGTGAGACAAGGAAAAAATATTTAACCCCAAAATATATTTCCTTGCCATACCTTGAAATTGCCCTGCAAAGTCTCTTGTGGGAAAAATCCACATCTTATAGAGAATCCCCTTTCCTGTTTGTTTTCCTTCCTTTCTTTCCAGATCTGGGAGATAATCAACTAAGAGCCAGACACCCTTTTAGGTACGATAAGAATCTCTCTGAGAGATTCCTCTGCACAATAAAACTTGGTCTCCACAATCATTTATCTTAACCTGAACATTCCTTTCCATTGATCCCAGGTCTTGAGATAAACTCCACCAATTGTCAACTAGAAAATGTTTAAATTTACCTATAGCCTGAAAGCCCTCCCCGCCCCGCCCACTTGGCTTTGTCCTGCCTTTCTGAACCAAACTAATGTATTTCTTAAAGGTATTTGATTGATATCTCATGCCTCCCTAAAAATATATAAAACCAAAATGTACCCCGACCACCTTGGGCACATGTTCTCAGGACCTCCTGAGGGCTATGTCACAAGCCATAGTCACTCATATTTGGCTCAGAATAAATCTCTTAAAATATTTTACAGAGTTTGACTCTTTTTGTCGACAGAGCAAACTGTACTTCCTGAAAAGATTTTTAGAGAGCCAGACTTTATTCAGAATGTGAACCTATATACCTATTATGTAAAATGCGGGAGCTTTAACTAAAGGAGTGGCCCCTAAATCAAGTCAAACTCTTCTATTTCCCAACTACCTCTTGCTGTATAGAATCCATCTGGTCCTGCTTTCTCAGGTGTACATTCTTCTTAGAGGAATTTTAGTGATTAAAGTACAGAACTTGGAGCTGGGGGAAGAAAGAGGGTTTTCTTCTGCAGGTTTGTTGAGCTGTAATTCAGGTCAAATTTTGAATATACGTATGAAGCCATAGAATTGTTTAATATTTTAATTTATTCCCTTTAGTAGTTACAAAAATTACTGCTTAGTGAAAGCTCAGCATCAGGATGTCGCTTCACTAAAATCTAGGTCTGTAATTTGACAATTTATTTCACAGCACCTGATAGTACTGTTACATTCACTGTAGCACTTAACATCCAAAGATTATATTTTCTTTTTTTTTTTTTTTTTTGGTATTGGTTACAATCTCTGATTTATTGTTAAATTATTATATATTATTATACACCTTAAAAATCGAGGATGATAAAAATAAGCACATTTTACAAACCAAAATGAAATAACATAATTTGATAATTTGATGCATAGTGAAATCCTTCTACTTCTGGAAACAATGGTCTCTTCTAAGTCTTATTTTTCTTGCTATATGATTGTGTGGGACTATGGACATAACATAGAATTGAACCTTTAGATTTATTTAATTTTGTAAAGAAAAAATAAGTGTCTAGTTTATAGAACCCACGCAAAGATTATATTTTCTACAACTCTCTTTCTCTTCTGTTATCAGATGATGCAAGAGCGTTAACTACAAAGTCATGTAAAGGTCAAGTCAAGGCTTGATTTGAAAACAGAAGCCTGAGGCCCACCTGTTTACATAACAGACATAGCATTGTAATCTCCTGTATGACTGATAGGTCTGAGCACTGCCCCATATTGCTAATTTCTCACATGCTTTTCTTAACATTTTTTTCTTTAGGCGCTTGATGGAGAGAGATACCATTTCTGTCAGATTTTGCAAAATGTCTTGAGCTCCTTGAAAAATAGGTGTCATGTAAATGCAAAGTATGGTCAGTTCTTTTAGCCTAAGACATTATTTGATTTTTATAGCAAGTCCATTCCATGTAAATGACATGCAGTCATATAGCTTATCATGAATACGTTCATGTCCTAAAAATCTCAGATACTGCCTATATTCAGAGTAGCTAACATTTCATTTTGTTTTCATGTGTTCTTTAAAAAAGGTAGGGAAAATGTTTTTGATATTATTATGGCTTAATCTCTGGATGTGGTCACCAGTGAAATGAGTTTCATAGCCTCATTCTATTACAGGCATTTTGTCTGCTTCACAAAATAACACAATTTTGCATTATTGGTGGTCTGTGTTCAAGAGACATTACATCTAAAGAGAGCTAGAAATTGCAGCTTAATAAGTAATGTGATGTGGGAAAGGAGGCCAGCTCTCCACATGCTCTTTCTGCTAGAGCATAATATTCTGCATATTGGCTTTTTTTTTCACTATCCCCAAAAGTCAAGATTTTTCATTAAGTTCTGGTAGTACTGTTGAAATTGACCTTGATTATTTATGTAAAGGGCCTCTCAGACAACCTATAGGTATGAGAATAGCTTTCAGAATAGTAATCATATTTAGGTTATATTTAAGCAGTGATGTTACATACTCTCCAAAAAGTAATTTTTTGGGACATTTACATAACTATCTATGTACTTAAGTTTATCTACTTATTGCTTATTTAAAACATTACATATGAGAGTTTTTGTTTTCCTTACTCAGCATTTTCCACATGGCTTTATTTTCCACTTAGTTTGAAAACTTAAAAAAATTCAAGTTAACAAGCATTTATTAAACATCTGTTGTATTCAAGGCCCTGGGCTACGTACATGTGGAACATAAAAAATGATGATACTGTGATTGCAAACACTTGCAATAAGTCCTCATATCCCTGTCAAGTAGGTGCTGTTATTATCCCATATTACAAATGAAACAGATGAGCCATAGAATATTTCACAATTTGCTCAAGGTCACACAGCCAGCGATTTGGGAAGACTGGCTTAAACACATGCAGTTTGACACCAGAGATCATACTCTTAACCACTGTGCTATACTAAAATGAAGACAAGATCCTACCCTTAAGAAGCTTTCATCCTACTAGAAAAGTGGTAATACATATTCAGGGGGAAAAAAAAAAAAAAAAAGCAGTAAGGCAGTATGTGTTAGGTGCTGCTAACTGGCTCAAATATGGAAGACACTGGTGCTCAGAAAGAGATGCATTCCTTTTGGGAGGTGGGGAAGGCCTCATGGAAGAAATGTTTTAACTGACCCTTAAAGAATGGGCAGGATTTTGTCAAGTGAAATTAAATAGAGGAAGACCTTCTCCGTAAGGGAGCAATGAGAACAAAGGATTGTTTTGAAGAAAATGCAATGCCCAAAGTTAATTTGACTATATGAAAAAGAAAAATATTTATGCCTATGCAGACCTTTGAATGTAATGCATGTTTTCATTTAAAATTGGAAATTTATATAATTTTTGAGGTATTACGGATTCAAATTACAGATTTTTTAAAGGTTAAGCTGTTTTATTTTTCTTTTTGACTAAAGAGATATATTTCAATGGAAAGGAGTTAACCAAACTGAAATCTGGCAAAGATGCTAAGGATTAACATTTATTTTATATGAAAATATTATGAAATATTTTATGGGTATTATGTTTTACATCTAATCTTAACATCTATAAGCTGATCTAATAGATCTGAGTTGATGCAGCAGTAGTAAACCTACTTTCTATAGGAACTACTTCTATTATGCTCTTTAATTTAAATTTCTTTCCATAATCTGTCAATATTTAAAGTACAACAAAAGATAGTTGCACTCAGAATAAAAATTTGTTTTTACTGTCGTGAATTTTTCCCACATTTATGTTTGTTAAAAACTGACATAAACAAAACTTGTATAAAAAAATACACTTAATTATGTACTTTATTTCAAAGTACTGAAATAGTGTTTTCTGATCATAGTAGTTCTAGAGGAAAGATTTTCTCCTAAGCCTTTAAGGGGAAAGCTAATCCACTTGGAGAAATTTTGGGCCACCCACCAAACCTATGATTTCCTGCCCCAATTTATGAACCAAGTTATACTGAGATTGTTAAACGGTATGATTTCTCCTGATGACTTTCACATTTTACTTTATAGGTTATATTGACTTTTAGATTTCAGGCAGTAAAATAAAAAATCTTATGTAGTTCAAGTTGGAAAAATTGGATTAGTCCAAGCCATATTTTTACCTGGTATTTTTTTCAGGCATTTTAATGTTACTTTTTATGGTATTTGTATAATTATATGTTTTAAATTGTATGGTTTTCCCTTATCTTGTGTACTGATTCATCTCAAGTATTTTAACCTCTTCTTTTTTTTTTTTTTTTCTTTTTTTTTTTATTTTGGGACGGAGTCTCGCTCTGTCGCCCAGGCTGGAGTGCAGTGGCGGGATCTCAGCTCACTGCAAGCTCCGCCTCCCGGGTTCAGGCCATTCTCCCGCCTCAGCCTCCCAAGTAGCTGGGACTACAGGCGCCCGCCACCGCGCCCGGCTAGTTTTTTGTATTTTTTAGTAGAGACGGAGTTTCACCATGTTAGCCAGGATGGTCTCGATCTCCTGACCTCGTGATCTGCCCGTCTCAGCCTCCCAAAGTGCTGGGATTACAGGCTTGAGCCACTGCGCCCGGCCTAACCTCTTCTTAAGTTTGCCTTTCCCCCCAGCTTTTCCATAAGTGCACAAAAGAAAGCATGATTTTTGCCAATTATTTTGGTTGCTGAGGTTGTAAGCCATCTTGGTTCGCATACATATAGGTTATTAAAGCACTCTTCCTAGTCTGACTTGCCAATCTTCTCGACTTTTTGTTAGAGGAATAAGGGATGAGGATGAGAGAATTAATATATACTTTTTACCCCATTTCTGCGTATTTTAATCCCATCTCCAGAAACTAGGTTAATTTCACCTCTGTCACAAACTTAAAAGGAAGGGAAAAGATGTATTAATTGCCATTTTTATTGTTATTTTCTGACTTTCAAGCCTTCTAATCTAAGGTTAGTAAATGGATAGCATTTTTAGAAATTATTCTTATCATGACATAATGAAGAATTATGTTTTTATATTTTTAAGTATTTTGTTCCTTGTTTCTTATTTCCTACTTTACATTTTTATTTACAGCAAGGTTTTATCCTTTTACTAAATGGAAGGAGATGGGATAAATGGCACACTTTAACTGGATGCTTTATTTAGGCTTTTCAAAAGCAAAAAAGTTAATACATTGTTATATCTCGGTGTTGGGTTACAGGGTATCTGTTATATTCATTTATTAGTTCCTGTTATTTTAACATTTTAAATATTTCATAATTGAAAAAGGAAAAATTAGACTGGGACCAGTTTATAGAAAGCTTTAAATTCTAGGCAAAAAAGGTAGAACTTTACAGTTGGTTATGGAAAAGATATTGACTATCTTTTGTAGAGAGTGGCATTTCGAAAAACTGAATTTGGCATCTGCATTTAGAATGGTCTAGAGAATGGAGATACTGAAGAAAAGGAATTTTAGCAAATTCAGCATTCTGTTTTCTGAAAAATGAGTGCTTAGATTAGGTAGTGGCATGGGGACTAGAAAGAAAAGGGATGCTGCTGCCTTATGTAATCATTCCCATTATATAAGGGTTATATATAAATTAGGCTGGGCACGGTGACTCACACCTGTAATCCCAGCACTTTGGGAGGCCGAGGTGGATGGATCACCTGAGGTCAGGAGTTTGCAACCAGCCTGATGAACTTGGTGAAACCCCACCTCTACTGAATTTACAAAAGAATTAGCTGGGCTTGATGGTGCATGCCTGTAATCCGAGCTTCTTGGGAGGCTGAGACAGGAGAATAACTTGTGTCTGGGAGGCGGAGGTTGCAGTGAGCCGAGATCATGCCATTACACTCTAGTCTGGGCAATGAGCGAAACCCAGTCTCAAATAAAAATAATAAAGATTATATATAAATTATATATGTACACATGTATATTTATGATGATATATAGATTCTATATCTTTATATATACTAATTCTGCTTAGTACCCTTTGTGTACTTTTATTTCCTATCTCAAATCTAGTTTCTACTACATAAGTACTCTCCATGAATTGGATTAACATTCTAAACCATGACCAGACTGAGAGCATGATGTTTTTTAATGTGGAGTTTACTCTTAAGCTACCAGTATGGAAGATCAACATTTAAGAAGGGCATTAGTCATCTCTGTTACTAAAAATAATGGTTTCACATTAGTCTAGACCAATTAGAAGGAGCCTATGTCTACTTGGAAGAGTTCTGATTTGCAGCATAGTTCTTGGCTGCTTCTACAAGATTTGGCAAACTTTTATTTAAGTCAGCCCCTGCTTAAATGTCTAAAAGGAAACTCTTAGGCCATTATTTCACCCTACTTTAAGTCATATTACTCCATACAAACATTCCACTTTTACAAAATCATTTACTTTTTCCCAACTCCATGATACAAATGAGTTATTTTTTCGTAACCACCAACCTCTCAGTTTTATATTTGTTAGCTCAGATCTGACATGAAAGTAAAACTTACTTTCAACTACTTTCAACTACTACAAATTTAATCTGTTTCCATGTTGTATTCAGTCATCTGTGGAATATGAGGGTACTTCAAAAAGGTCAAGGAAAAATTGAATTAAAATATAAAAATAAAAGATACAAATTTTATTTCTCAACATAGCCTCCATGAAGGTCAAGACACTTTTGTAAGCAATAATACCAGCCATTTAGTCCATCCCTTAGTTCTTTTGGAATTGAGGAATTTAGCCATATCAGTGTAGTCTTTTTGTACATTACTAACTGAAGAAAAATGGATGTTCTTTATAGAATTTTTTAAGATCAGGAAATAAAAAGTCAGAGGAGCCTAATCAGGTCTGTAAGGTGGATGCTTAATGACTTCCTATTGAAATTCTTGTAAAATTGTTCTGTGTGATGAGAGGAATGAGCAGGAGCATTGTCGTGGCAGAGGAGGACTCTAGTGAAGCTTTCTTAGGTGTTTTTCTGCCAAAGTTTTTGCTAATGCTCTCAAAACACTTTCCTAATAAGCATATGTTATCGTTCTTTGGCCTCCCAGAAAGTCAGTAGGCAAAATGACTTGAACATCCCAGAACACTGTTGCCATAACCTTTCTCGTGACTGGACCACTTTCATCTCTTGGTAGCCATTGTTCTGATTGTGCTTTGTCTTCAGGATCATACCGGTAATGCCATATTACATATCCTGTTACCATTCTTGGACAAAATGCTTTAGAATCTTTACCCCACTCATTTAAATTTTCATGGAAAGCTCTGTTCTTATCTGCAGTTGATCTGGGTGTTGTAAGAGTTTTGGCATCCATCTAGTGGACAGTTTGTTGAACTTATTTTTCAATCAGAATTGTGTAAGCTGAACCAATTGATATGTCTGTGGTGTTGGCTCTGGTTTCTGCTGTTAATTTTCAATTCTCTTAGGGCATGAACAAGATTATTTTTTTCCTCCCAAATGGATGTGGATGGTCTGTCACTGTGGGCTTCATCTTCAACGTTGTCTCATCCCTTCTTAAAACAAGTTATCCATTTGGAAACTGCTAATGTCTTTTGGGCATTGTCTCCATCAAGTCTTTATAATATAAACACCAATGATTTCACCACATTTCACCCACAATTCATCATAAATGTGATGTTTGTTCTTGCTTCACTTTTAGAAGAATTCATTTTGCTCTGATAGGGGCTATTTTTAAATGGATGTCTTATCCTTCTTGGTGCCTCAAAGTAGATTCTGCTCAGACATACTGTAAAAAAGTTAGTGTATTTTGGTGCAAAAGAATTTTGAAATCCATGCATAGTTTTTTCTTAATATGCATTTTCCATGAGCTTTTTGAAGAACCCTCCTCGTAATCTGTCTTAATTCCCTATTCCATTAAATATATGATTTTGAACCAGCCATATGTGACCTGTAATCAAAAAGCAATGTTTTATAGATGCTCTCACCATTCTGTCATTTTTCCTCATCCAAGATAGAAGATGTCTTTGAAACCTTTGTATATTTTCCAGCCCTATAAAAGAATTCTATAAAACAATTTCAAGTTCAGAATTATTATTGAGAACTTTTAAACAGGATATTTAAAAGTTTGTTTTATTAACTTGGCCTAGGTCACAAAACTCATTAATATTAATGACTAGACTACAGAGGCATGTAGCCTGTCTAATCATTAACAGATACAAAACATTAAACCAAATTGTGAAGCTTCATTATGCTATGAGTCATTCCAGGCAAAGACCAGTATAACAAGCAAAAGCTGAACAGCCCGATTGAAATGCTTCTGATCTAAGCCTTTGACTTCTTTTTGTAGATGAACTGGAGTTTTAAAACTGACACTCAAATTTTTTATTGACTTCATGTGAATAAATGACTCATTAAAATAAAATACTTTAACTAAAGTCATTGTTCAAAAAAAAGTGTTTATTATTAATAAACTATAGAAAACAGAGAAAACTTGAGGGTACAATTCACTTTTTTTAAAGTATCAATCTGAAAATTGCATTTGTTTTCTCTTAGAGAATTTTAGATTATATCAGTCATTACTAATGTCATAAAATGTATGTAAATATGAGCTAAGTGATGTATTTTATTTACCCAAAGATACGTTCTAACAACCTCTGCAACTGTCACCAACCTTTCCCATAAAACAGCAATATATTAAATGAGCGTGAAGAGGATCTGAAATTTCAGCCTTGAGATGAGCAATTAGACTGTATTCAGTACAGCAGATTTTTACTTAGTTCCACTTATATATCAACAACAGGTCTTTCTAACTGGCAAGTCTCATAGTAAACATGAGAAATATGGATGCTTATTAGGTCACTTTTGGTAAATAGAACTAATAACTTGAGACATTTGTCTACAATAGAGGTTGGCAAACTTTCTTCTGTAAAGGGCCAAATAGTAAATATTTTAAACTTGCGGACTATACGGCTCTGCTGTTACAACATAAAAGTAGGCTTAGACAGTATATAAAAGAATGAGTGTGGCTGTGTTCCAATAAACCTTTATTTACAAAAACTGAAAGCAGGTCAGATTTTGCCCAAAAACTGAAAGCAGGTCACACTTGGCCTGCAGACTATCTATCTCTGATCTACATTTGCTTGATTTCCTTACCATATACTCATTCCTCTATTCAGCTGGGCTTGGCTTTTCCCCATCACTACACCAAAATACTTTTGCCAATATCAGTAACATTCTCATCGTTGAATTAAAATGAAAACTTACTAATCCTTGTCTCATTTGGATTCTTGGGAGTAGCTGACATTCTAATCACTCTCTCCTTAGAAGTTTTTCTTTCTTTAGTGTCCGTGAACTACCTCTAGTTTTTAACCTACCTCTCAAGGCAGTCTCTTAATTATTGGTGTGCCTTAAGGATTTATTATTGATCTTCTTGACACATTTGCCTTAGGCAGTACTTTATGTTACTATAGCTCTAATTTCTGACTGTTTTTCTCCCTCCTGAGCACACTTAAGTATTAATCTGTATCAGATTCCTAATTTAAATACTGAGTTTGCATATCTAATGGCCTGCTGGTATTTTCTGCATGCTTATCCAAAGATACTTCGAAATACATGTCTTAAACTGAACTGGTAATTCCCAACCTCTTTTTCATCCCCAAGATTACTTCCCTCAACCCACATTCTATCTCAGTGAATGGCCCTACCCTTCTTTCAGTTGCCCAAGGCAGATACTTGTGCTTCATCTTTGATTCCTAACTCTTCATCTCACCCATTTCTTTCATCGAAAGAATCAGAGTTTTGTGGATGTGCCTCCAAAATAGCTCTTAAATCTATATATTTCTGTTATATTCTGTTGCTTCTATGCTAGTTCAAGCCACCATCATCACAAATTTAAATTACTAGTAGACTGGTCTGCTTTTCCCTTTCATGTTCTCTTTTGCTGGTAGGAATATCCTCCACCCTACTTTATTCCCAATAATTTATCTTTCAGGTATCAGATTAGATATCAGTTCTACTAGGAATCCTTTATTGACTCCAGAATGTAGGTGTAGTGTTTGTTCTCTGTGCCCTATACTTTGCCTGTTATGGCACTTACATTATTATGTAACCTCAGTTTATTTGTCTCTATTAGTCTCGTAAGCTCAAGGAAAGCAAAGATTGTATGCATTGTCTTCATCATTGCTGTAACCCCAACACTCTAGCATGTTGCTCGTAAATCTGTGTTGAAAACAAGTGAAATTAGTCTCAATATCCATAAAATACACCATGTTCTGTACAAATCAAAGCACCAGAACATATCTGATGGCTTAATTTGCAATCAAAGTAAGTATATAATTAGAAAGTTGAATAAATTAATGAAGTAAAGATGTCATACTTCCCAAAGGTGTTTTGTTTTATGTAGAACATCAGATCCTAAATCATAAGGCATAAGCTGCTAATGGCCAGATTTGTTTCGCCATATGTTAATGAGCATACAAGTAATCACTGTGCTTAGAAGTAATATAAGTATCCCCTATTGTTATTTAATCCTGGCTCCTTTTAGAGGGAAAGTAAAGAAATAAACTACCTTTGACCTCAAGGAACACACTATGTTTTGGAAGCCTTCATTGTAAAGTGATCATAAGTACTAACACAGGTATTCTTACTGTGCTGTACAGCATCAAAGCAAGCAACAGGTGGATAGAAGGGGGAAAGGAAATCAGGCGAGGTTTTGCAGAAGAGTCTTAAAATACGAATAAGACATTGCCAGAAAGAAAAATAAAAATTAATTTCAAATACAATATATATAAGCATGTGAAGCATGATTCAGAAATACACTTTTTTTTTTTCTTTTTTGAGATGGACTTTTGCTTTTGTCACCCAGGCTGTAGTGCAATGGCATTATTTCAACTTACTGCAACCTCCGCCTCCCAGGTTCAAGCGATTTTCCTGCCCCAGCCTCCCAAGTGGTTGGGATTACAGGTGCCTGCCACCACACCTGGCTAATTTTTGTATTTTTGGTAGAGACAGGGTTTTACCATTTTACCAGGTTGGTCTCAAACTCCTGACCTCAGGTGATCCACCCACCTCAGCCTCCCAAAGTGCTGAGATTACAGGCGTGAGCCACCACGCCCAGCCGTATCTTCTTAATTGTCAAAGGAAAATCAAAGTGTATTAGTAGCATTTTCATATATTATGTGTAAGCATGTGTTTGTGTCATACATGACTTTTTTAATTCTAAATTTTAGAATCTAACCTTAACAATTCAGTTGCTTCAATTGAGATACAAACCTTGCTAAACAGAATTTATACTGATACGTGATACAACATGGATACATCTCGAAAATATTATACTACATGAATGAAACTGGTCATAAAAAACCACATATATGATTCCATTTAAAATTGATAGGGTTTCCAGAGTAAGCAATCTGTTAGAATAAAGTAGATTATTGGTTGCCTAGGACCTGGAGAGGAGAGAGCAGGGGGTAAGACAGGAGAGTTGGTGGAAAATAACTAAAGGGCATGGGTATCTTTTGGGGATGATGAAAATGTTCTAAAATTAATTGTGGTGATAGTTGCACAACTGTATGAACATTTTAAAAACCATTGAATTATACACTTTAAGTGGGTGAATTGTGTGGGACGTGAATATTTCCAGAAAGCTGTTACCAAAAAATATAAGTTAAATTCTCCAGTGTTGTTATTTTCATGAAGTTACGAATAAAACCCATGTTCCATCCGTTATTCAGATATCATTGTACAAACTGAACTATCAGCTGTTGCTGCATTGAATTCACAGTGGTACACAACAGACGTTATATTTCAGACACAAAATGAAATCCTTATTTGTGAGCTTCAGCTATACTAAGGATTATAGAAATATATCAACTCATTTAAACCATGTACTTTTTAGAATATGCATCATTTGTTCACTTGATTCCAAGAAGATTTTGTGAATCATAATCTGGTAATTAGGTTAGCAGAGAGCTAATGTGCATGGAAAAATGAATCCCAGTTTTTGTCAGTCATATATATTTGGAAGAGCATCATTAGAGGTTAAAATTTTCTTCTGGATAGTTACTGCCTTAAATTAACCACATATCCTATAAAATTAGTTATTGTACCTGCCTGTCTTTAGGAATTTGATTCCACAAGTGTTGGAGGTAAAATAGGATGTTTCCTATTATTATACTACAGTTTACAATGGATTTTCAGTTGCCTGTTGTATGATAAACTCAATGCCCTTCATAACTTGAAGTAAATGCTGAACTCGCCCTTTTTATTTTGCTGAAACAGAGCTTCTATTCACCGATAAGAAGTGTAAATTTAACTAAATTGTCAAATCAACACTCATTTAGGTGTGCACATTGGTCCTGTTTTCCTTGAAGACTTATGTGACAACACAAGATAGAAAAAAATTAAGCCTGCACATGTTTTTAATTACCTTTTTCTCACTCTGTGAATTACATTAGGTTATTTAATTTAGGATGCCAAATACATAGTAGCTTTTGAAAGTACACATGCATCATTTAAGTTTCTGTTTATGAATCTATTGAGGTCATTTTATAAAGAAAAGAGAAACCTAAACTTGAATGTTGAGATCATAATCTTTAAAACTACACACTAGAAACAACAGAATTTCAATTTGTTATTTATAATTTACCCAGAATCCCTCAGCCAAGATAGTAACACATGTCTTGAGAAGTTAAATAATGTACCTATTACAAATGATAATGTTTCAGAAATCAGATAAGTACTTATCCTTAGAATAAATTACAAATACTTATAAATAGAAAAATATAGCATTACCTATAGTATTTAGTACAGAAAAAGGTCCATTGTTTTTAGCTGCCAATGCTCTTTTCAACCTAGTTTCTCACTGTTTAAAAAGCTTCAAATAATCATATTCAAAACCTCTTATCTTGCTGATTATATTCAGCAACCAAAGCTAAATATTTCAGTACCAAAGCTGAAAATCGTAATGGCAATATCAGCACACACATAATAAATTACAGTAAACAAGACTCATAAGACCTGTAAGACTACTATCATTGGGGTCAAATACTACAATATAATTAGAAAATATTGAAATCATTTAGACAAAATGCACTTATTCTGGTGTTTTCCATATCTGATATCTTTTTCCTTTGGGAAAAATGACATGATGTCAACTGAACTATACTAAAAGATCTAGCTAAATGAAATCACTGGTGTGTGCATGTGTGCACCAGGATGTGCATGCATGCAATTGGAAGCACTGTTGGGAGAACACAAGAGACAACATGAAAAAGGACCCAGAGAGCAGTATGTAAAACCCTACTGGCACTTCCATACTGCCTGCACATGCAGTGCATTAAGAGGATATTGAGGGATGCATCTGTAAGAGTCATGAGCCAGAGTTTGGAAGTCTTGAACGCTATGCTAACAAGTTTAGAATTTTTGCTGCTTACATTCTTAAATAGGTAATCATTTTGTTAAACTGTACTTTTCAAAAATTAAAAGTTATAATTTGATTGATTTAACACTGGGAAAATGCCTTTTGTGGTGTATTCCATGTATTTGTTGCAGTTGTCCTTTTGTAACTTTTATCAAACGTTGATGTAAGCTCGGGAGTTTGTGTTTGCCCAGTGCCCCTCTTAAAGAGTGGGGACATTCTTGTGAGGTTTTGGAAACTGCTGGACTGCATAATATTTTAATGAAGTCTTTGGAATCACAGGGCTTGAGGTAGCAACAGAGATCAGCTGAAATTCAGGTGAAAATGATCAGTATGTAGTATATTTACTGGACTAACTTTTTTTATTTGTTTGGTATTAGAATTTTAACTTTAACAAAACCTGACTTTTTAAATTTAGCAATGGTATTGTATTAATATTTGTAAAATATTCACAGTGGCTGTGAAAATGTTGTTAGTCTAATTGGTGTAACATACAAAGAGATTTGATTATATTTTTTCAGACCATTTTTGAGAAATTAAAGACTTCAACCTAGCATTACCTCTTATTACTTAAGACAGTGTGACACCCCATCAGCTATATTTATCAAAATATTTACCCTCAGCAAAGCTTTTAAATATTTCTGTGTAGAATGAGTTATTAAATGGAAGTAATTGCGCAAACTGATTAGGACCTAAGTTCTAAGTATTATCTTGATATACAGGTGAAAGTGCTGTAACAATCTCAAGTTACCATAGTAATGCAATGGAAAGAACAATGACATGTTTCACTTTTGTATATTTTATATATTTTATGAGTTATTTCACCTTTACAGGCACCATTTTTCTCATCTATTAAATAAGAGGATTGGGCAAGAATATTGCTTAAGTGTTTTCTTAATGACATTTCGTGGTTCTACCTACTTCCATTCACTAGTTTAACTTGCATACGTAGATGTACTTTTCAACATTCTTGAACCATAGAATTGGAAAGAATTGGGAGATCATGTAGTCAGGCTGCCTCACAGAAAAGTAGAAATTCGTTCATTCACTCTGCATAGGATGCTTTGCTTGTACCTTCTCATGCTGGTGCCCTTTGAGCCACAGCTGGTTGTGACATCAATTATTGATTGCCCCTTTGGTTGCCAAGATTGATTTCATGGATTGGAGAGGTGGGAAGAGAATCCTTTTCTCCCTCACTGCCTCATGTACTGTTCTTCCCATATTTGGGAGCTTAGTTATAAAAGGCAACTTGCAAACATAGAGGAGGATCTTTCTTTGGTCAAGAGTCTATTCCTTGCCATGGCACATTCATCTTTGTATCATGAGCACGTTTCTTGGACAGCACTTGTTACTCTATTTGTTTACTGAATGACTGAATATAGTGTGTGACAGAAATGACTAACAGTTGTAATCATGAGTAGAGTTTCATGGTTTATTTAGCCTAAGGTGGAGCTGAAATTATATCTCTAGGTTTTTAAACAATAATACTTAGTAAATATTGTCAACAAATAATAATAGAGATACTGGAATATGTTTGCAGTCTCTATATAGTTATAGGAGTATATCTGTAGACATATTTAATAAATGGTGCCTAATGAGTTTTGTTTTATAAACTCATTTAGTACGACTTGAAATGTTATTTACATTTTATCTCTGCCTTTTATTTCTATAACTAAAAAGAAAACTTCATCTCTAAGTACCTAGCCAAGTATTGTTACATTCAACTTGGACAAGAGTTTAGTACTATTTCTTTTACTGAAATATTCTATCTCCTGATTTTCTAGGTGAAAAGATAATTGTATCATTTCTGATTCTGATATCCAATTTAAGGTTTAAAGCTAAGCAATGTAAATTTGGTTTAATTCTTATCTAGTTTATATCTGTATTATTTAGAGGATATTTTTGCTTGGGTAATTTGTGAAGAGGTTAATGCATTTCTCTCTTGAAAAATGTATATGTATTCCTAATTCCTAACTAATGGGAAAACAGAGGGTATTTTTAGTGTCAGCTTTCATCAAGTCAGACTTTTCTGAAGACCTTACTGAATTCTGTTTCCATGGGAATTGTGCTAATGGGTATGTGCAACATTATCTAGGTACTCATAGATAGGATTACAAATTAGAAATGAAAAGGAATGGGTGAACAAACACATCTTTCTTCTCTTTTAAGAAATTGACAGAATATTAATCTTTGCACTTTCATTTTCACTTTGCATTGTTTTTAGATTAGATGCAGAAAGTCCGAGTTTAGTACTAATGCATGAGATCAGCATACACATTATAAGTAATGGATTTATTAAGTAAGTTCTTAGTTGTAATCTTACATGTACAAGCAGAAGAGAGAAAGTCTTCAGTCTCTGTATATTTAGTTAACAATATTAGTGACTTCAATGGGTTTTACAGGAAAATGGAAGACTTAAAAATAAGCCATCCAGTTGTATTGCCTGTATACTCATTTACTGATTTGTTTTGATTCATGTAATGCATGTCCACTGTACATTTCAAAATACTGTGCAGAAAACATTAATGAAGCTGATGATACTCAACATTTATTGAACACCTGCATACCCTGGATATTGGAATTTCCTTGTGGCTCAGCCTCAGGCTACTTCTCTTTTCATACTACTTTTTTTTTTTTTTTTTTTTTTTTGGTCCCATATGATCTGGAAAAATACATTCTTTTCCTGGGCAATTTCATGCACTTTTGTGGTTTTAAATATCATCAATATATCAGTGACTTCCAAATGTATATCCCTTACCTAAATCTCCTTTTTGGCTCTCCAGACATGTATTTTCAAGGAAATCTTGCAGACATATCAAGCTAATTGTGTCTGAAACTGTATTTTGGATCCTGCCCTTCTTCGGATCTGCAGCTCTAAGAGTTTGTAATCTCAGTTCCATCCCTCCAGCTTCTGCCAGAAACCTGAGAGTCATTTTTGACTCCTTTTATTTTTTCACTACCCTTCATCCCAATTCAAATCTGTCATCAAGTGCTGTCTCATCTCCCTCTAAACACTACCTCAAAATTTTTCACTTTTCTCTATCGTTGCTGCCATCACATTTGTCTTGCCTGGACTAATGTAGTAGCCTCCAAACTGGTTTTTCCACATATGGTTCAGACAGTTCTAATTCATTTCCAAATAAAAACCAAAGTGAGTTCTTAAATATGTAAACATAATTATATCACTCGTATATCTAAAACTCTATAATGCTTTTACATTGCTCTTATGATAAGGATCTCTTTTATCTATCCCAGAAGAGATGATTGGTCTTACATTAGCTTGCTAGGGCAGCCATAACAAAGTAACACAAATGAGGTAGCTTAAACAACAGAAAATTATTTTTTCACAATTCTGGAGGCTAGAAATCTAAAATCCATTTGGTTTCTTCTAAAGTCTTTCTCCTTGGCTTGTAAATGGTTGTCTTTCTCTGGTGCCTTTGCATAGTCTTCCCTTTGTATCCTTGTCTCTTAATAAGGATACCATTCATTTGGATTAGGGGCCATCCTCATGACTACATTTTACCTTAATTACCTCCAAGCTCTATCTCCAAATAAAGTCACCTCCTGAGGTACTAGGGGTTAGGACTTCAACTTACAAATTTTGAGGACACACAATTCAGACCATAATAGAGCCAAAACTTATAGTTGATAGATGAGGAATAAACATATGCACACAGGAGTAGAGACTTCTGGTGGGTTTTGTGGGAACTAAGAAAGTTAGATTAGACAAGATTCTGTAGAACCAAGAATGGAAGACTAAGAAAAATGTTATCCTGCTTTATTCTCCCTTGAGCAGGTATCATTTTGCAGTAGCCTCCAAAACATCTCACATATAAATACTTTTATCTCAAGAGGAATCATGCAGTACTGCAGATGACTCAGTACAAATCCATCACCTCTCCTACAAAAACAACCATTCTACCTACAACAAAAACAATGACAGCAATAAAACAAAAACCCTACCTTATTTACTGACTTCATCTTTATGTTTTAAAACTTACTCATTTGTGTGGAAGGCTGTGTATGTGTATCAGTATCTTGGGCTATCTAGCTATCACAAATTTACAACCTTTTTTTTTTTTTTTTTAAAGACAGTGTCTTGCTCTGTCACCCAGTCTGGAGCGCAGAGGCACAATCTTGGCTCACTGCAACCTCCACCTCCCGGGTTCAAGCGATTCTCCTGCCTCATCCTCCCGAGTAGCTCTGATTACAGGCACCCACCACCACACCTGGCTAATTTTTGTATTTTTAGTAGAGACAGGGTTTCACCATGTTGTCCAGGCTGGTCTCGAACTGCTGACCACAGGTGATCTGCCCACGTTGGCCTCCCAAAGTGCTGGTATTACAGGTGTAAGCCACTGTGCCCGGCCTCAAAATAACTTTTTAACCAAATCTGATAAATGTTTCCTATTAGTCTTACTGCGTAATGGCAGTATCCATTGATACTGCTGTTAAACAACCAACAAAAAGTCCTTCCAGAAATAATTTGTATTACATATCCAGTTACTGTATTCCTTCGAAAGACTTCCTGTTGCAATTATCAGCAAAGGCCAGGTGCAGTGACTCATACCTGTAATCCCAACACTTTGGGAGGCTAAGGTGGGAGGATCACTTGAGCTCAGGGATTTGAAACCAGCTTGGGCAATATAGTGAGACCCTGTCTCTACAAACAATAAAAATAACTTACTGGATGTGGTAGTGTACTTCTAGTCCCAGCTACTCACAGGCTGAGGCAGGAGGATCGTTTACACCCAGGAGTCAGTACGAGGCTACAGTGAGCTGTGATTATACCATTGCACTCCAGCCTGGGCAACAGAGCAAGACTCCATCTCAGAAAAAAAAAAAAAAAAAAAGAATGATCAGCAAATTTAATTTCTTTAAAATCTTTTAACCTGAATCCAATTTTGCATTATATGAAAATATCCTTGTATCTGGTTTCTGGAAGAATGGAGATGTAATGTCATTAACTTTTATGCTAAAGACAGCTATTTTTAAAAACTAGGCACAGTATCATCTAAAGGAGTGTATGTGTGTGTGTGTGTGTGTGTGTACATATATATATGTATATATGTATTTAGATAGACATACTTTCTTTGGTTTAATTCAAGATAGTTTTGGTTTATGGATGACAAGATGCAGATGCATTTTCATAACTCACAGGTGTAGTTTCTGCCATTAGGGTATTTCTCTTCTTATTCAGTATGACATAATTTCCTACATTTTATTATCCAGTCTTTCTGACTCTGAGGAAAAAAATAGGGCCAAATAGTCAAGTTCCATTATCTAATGACAGCGATAGGCAGGAAGCACATGGATAATTATATACATTGTCAGATTCAGCCTATAAAACTACTTTAACCAGGAGTTTCTACATTTTTCTCCATGAAGTCTGTTAGAGTTGCTACTGATAACTAAGATGACAGGTCTGAATTTCATTTTATTTTCTCTTCTTCTTCCCTTAAGAAAGATACTAATGAACTGTGGGTTGACTCAAAGGCCAGAAGTATATAAAATTAAGGAAGAAATATGTAGAACCTAGACAATCCAAAGAGAAGCACCCTTTAATACTAGTAATTGAACTTTCATTGAACTCAATGCTTTTCATATATCTGTGGGGGCTGCCACTGATTTGTGTTCAAACTGAAGATAAATTATTTGAAAATATACTTAATTAATGGATAAAACCTTCCATACATTTTATGACAAGTAAAAAATGAAGTTAGTTGATTCTGGTTTTATAAGCAAACTTGTGACTTCCTAGTTATAGTCCTAAGGAAAGCTGAATATGTTTTCCTCCTAAAAATGCAGTGGCTCCAGGGTAGCTTTTGATCAGACCCACTCTTAATATTTGTAAGACCTGAAGCAAGAGTAAAAATGGAGATCCTTATCATACATAAAAATGTAAAAGTCATTTAAAAAGCTACCGAACTCTTAAATGTGCTCTACACTCCTTACTTGATAAGATATCTTCATGATATCTTAGAAAGACAGATTCAAATTTAAAAATTTTGGACTCCTTGGGGGATTCCATGTCAGAACATGATGATGTGAGGAATTGGCCCTTGGCCTGCCACCCTTTCCTTTTTATCTTGCACATCTAAGCTCCATTCTTATTTCCCCACAAAACAACTGCCCTGGGCCACCCCTTGGAAGACTGTGGAGTGTATGCTGTCTAAATATAGACAAAACACTTACCACTGCTGTATTCCCCATGGTCTTCTGTAAGTCATTATGGATTGAAAGACAAATGGCAATGATTATGACAGACATAAGTCAGATGGTTTTCTGTATCAATTCAGGTGATTATGTGTCTTTCCACCTTTATTCTGTTAATGCAGTGTAATACACCAATCCATTTTCATATACTGAACCATGCTTGCAATGTAGAAATAACTACTACTTGTATAATGATATTTATTATACCATGGTGTATAAGCCTTTTAATGTGCTCTTGACTTTAGTTTGCTAGTGTTTTGTTGAGGATTTTTGCATCAATACTTATCATGGATATTGATCTGTAGTTTTCTTGTAGTGTCTTTGTTTGGCTTTGGAACCAGGATAATACTGGCCTCATTAGAGTAAGGTTGGGAGTATCTCCTCTTTTTCAAGGTTTTGGAAGAGTTGCAGGACAATGGATGTTAATTCTTTAAATGTTTCGTAGAATTCTCCAGTGAAACCATCTGGTCCTGGGCATTTCTTTGTTGAGGGGTTTTTAACTACTGATTCAGTCTCCTTATTCTTTATTGATCTGTTCATATTTTCTATTTATTCATGATTTAGTCTTAGTAGGTTGGTTGTAGGAATTTATCCATCTTGTCTAGGTTATTCAACTTGTTAGCAAACAGTTGTTCATAGTGTTCTTTTATAACACTTTTTTATTTCTATGGCATCTGTTACAATGTCCTGTCTTTTATTTTTAATGTTAGTTATTTGGGTCTTCTTTCTTTTTTTTCTTAATTAGTCTAGTTAAAGGTTTGTAAATTTTGTTGATCTTTTTAAAAAACTAACTCTTAATTTCTTTGAATTTTTATATTGTTTTTTGATTTTCTATGTCATTTATCTGTTATAGTCTATATTATTTTCTTCTTCCTGCTCACTTTGACCTTAGGTTGGTTTTTTTTTTTTTTTCCCCTAGTCTTTTGGGTGTAAAGTTAGGTTGTTAACTTGAGAGAGATATATATATATTTTACATTATACATTTAACAGCTATAAACTTAACCCTTTAACACTAGTTTCATTCCATCCCAAAATTTTGGCATGTTGTGTTTTCACTTTCATTTGTCTTAAGGTATTTCCCAGTTCCAGTTCCCCTTATGACTTATTTGACTCATTGATTGTATGAGAATGTGTTTAATTTCCACATATTTTAGATTTCCCAGTTTTCCTTGGGCTACTAGTTTCTAGTTTTATTCCATTGTAATCAGAAAAGATACTTTGTATGACTTCAGACTTCTGGAATTTAAGATTTGTTTTGTGGCCCAATGCATGGTCTTACCCCAGAGAATGTTCCATGGGTATTCAACAATATATATTCTGCTATTTTTGATTGGAGTGTTCTGTATATGTCTGTTAGGTCTCATTGGTCTATAGGGTTTTTTAAATCTTGTTTCCTTATTGATTTTCTATATAATTCTGTTCATTGTTGAAAGTGGAATATTGAAGTCTCCTGCTATTTATTGTGTTGTTGCCAATTTTTTCAATCCTGCCGAAGTTTGTTCCATATATTTAGATTCATAGAAATACAGTAAGTCCTCATATAACATTGTGATAGGTTCATGGAAACTGCATCTTTAAGCAAAACAATGTACAGCAGGTTTTTAAATAATGTCATTTTGTTCAATGTCCTTTTATAGTAATGGTGGGGGAAAAATGACTTTGTTGTTTGTCATTTTACTTAAAGTTACGGTTTTCAAAAACCTATGACAACATTAAGTGAGAAGTTACTGTATTTATGCACCAAAGCTATGAGGTTTGGTACATAAATACTTATAATTGTTATATTTTCCTGGTAAATTGACCCTTTTATCATTATATAATGTCTTTCTTTGTCTCTTGTAATGGTTTTTTATTTAAAGTATATTTTGTCTGATTTTAGTGTAGCCACTTCTGCTCTTTTGTTACCATTTACATGGTATATCTTTTTCCATCCTTTCACTTTCAGCCTATGCGTATTGTTAGATCTAAAGTGTGTCTCTTATAGACAGTGTATAGTTGGATTCTGTTATTTTATCCAGTCAACCAGCCTATGTCTTTTGATTGGGGAGTTTAATCTGTTTACATTTAAAATAATTACTGATATGCAAGGACTTACTGCCATTTTGTTAGTTACTGTCTATGTCTTGTTCCCTTCCTCTCTCATTGCCTTCCTTTGCGTTTCATTGATTTTTTTTCTAGTGGTATGCTTTCATTCCCTTCTCACTTCCTTTTGTGTGTATTCTATAGATATTTTCTTTGTGGTTACCATTGTGATCCATAAAACATCTCAAAGTTATAGCATTCTATTTCAAACTGATAACAACCTAACTTTAATCACATACAAAAACTTTCTCCTTTACTGCTCCATTTCTCCATTTGTTACTGATGTTACAAATTACATTTCTATATATTATATATACCTTAACATAGATTTATGGGTTTTTGTTTTGGGGTTTTATTCATTTAAATTTCACATACTAAATTTATAGTAGTACCTATTACTATATTTTTCCATGTATTTACCTTTATTAGAGAAACTTATATTCTTATACATCTTTGTGTTTTTGTCTGCTGTCCTTTCATTTCAACTTAAAGGACTTCCTTTAGCATTTTATATAGAGTAGCTCCAGGTAATGAACTCCCATGGCTTTTCCTTATCTGGGAAAATATTAATTTTTTCTTTACTTTTGAAGAACTGTTTTGCCAGATACAGTATTCCTGATTAATAGTTTTTTTGTTTTTGTTTTTGTTTCCTTTCAGCACTTTGAGTATATCATCCTACTCCTTTCTGGCCTTCAAAGTTTCTGCTGAGATATTTGCTGATAATATTATGGAAGCTCCCTCATATGTGATAAATCACTTTTCTCTTGCTGCTCTTAAGTTTCTGTCTTTGACTTTACACAGTTTGACTATAATGTGTATTAGTATGGTTATCTTTGGATTTTCCTAGTTGGAGTTCTTTGAATTTCTTGATCTGTATATACATTTCTGTCCACTGATTGGGAAAGTTTTCAGCCATTTTTTTCTTCAGATAAGCTCTCTTATGTTTTTCTCTCTTACTTTCCATTCTGGAATACCCATCGTGCATATATGGACCTGCTTGATTACCCTTAGCATCGCTTCACATTTCTTCTTTCTTTTTTCTCTGCTCAGTGATTTCAGATAACTTGTCTACAAGTTCACTGATTCTGCCTAAGACTGTCGTTGAATACTTCTAATAACTTTTTCCGTTTAGTTATTGTATTTTTCAGCTCCAGGATTTCTGTTTGGTTCTTTTTATAGTTTCTGTGTTTTTGTTCATGTATCATTTTCCTGATTGTTTTCAATAGTCTGTGTTCTCTCTCTGTCGTTTTGAGACAGTCTCACTTTACCACCCAAGTTGGAGTGCAGTGGCGTGATCTTGGCTCACTGCAACCTCTGCCTCCTGGGTTCAAGTGATTCTCCTGCCTCAGCCTCCTGAGTAGCTGGGATTAAAGGTGCATGCCACCATACCTGGCTAATTTTTGTAATTTTAGTAGAGAAGTTTCACCATGTTGGCCAGACTGGTCTCGAACTGCTGACCTCAGTTGATCCACCTACCTTGGCATCCCAAAGTACTGGGGTTACAGATGTGAGCTACTGCTCCCAGCCCTCTTTTAGCTCATTAAACATCCCTATAATAGTTATTTTAAATTCCCTGTCAGGTAGCTCATAGACCTTTGTTTCTTCAGGGTAAGTTTCCGGAGTTTTATTTTGTTCCTTTGATTAGGGTATATTTCCCTATTGCTTTGTATGCTTTGTGATTTTTGCTGGGCATTTTGAAAGGCAACTACTTCCTCCAGTCTTTGCATACTGACCTTGCGCAGGGAAAGACTTTCACTAATCAGCCCAGCTGGGAGTTCTAGCGCCTCTCAAATGTTTTCTGATATCTTGCTCCCTCTGGCACTTGCCTGTGGAACTGCGGCTCTAATATGCCTCTCACCTCTGTTTTCAGTGCCTTCCAAACGCTGGTGCTGGGCCTGTGAGTGCCCTTCTTTAAGTGATACAGAAACCAGTTCCTTGGGAATCCCCAGAAAGCCAGAATGTTGGATGTATAGTTCATTCTTTTGTTTCTGTCCTGAGGGAAGAGCTCTGGCATAGGGGTTTGGGGGTTCTTCTTGGTTGCTCCAACTGTTCCACATGGGAGAGGATATCCGCATGGATACACTGAACACTGTGAAATTAATTTCCTACCACTTTCATTGGAATTTCTTCTTGGTTTTATAATGGCATGGGTGCTGTAGCTTCTCAACTGGTCTCTAAAGTTCTCACAAGGGTATTCTGATCCATATATTGTTAACTTGGTATCTTAGTGGTGGAAAGAGGGCCTCTAGCTTCCTAGTCTACCACTATAACAATTGTTCTTTTAAGAAGTGTGTTTTCGAATTTAAATGTATTCTGTTTCAACAATGTAACATTTTAGGAAACACCACCTTAAAACAAAGCAAAGCAAAATACAGAAAACAAGAACGTGGCTTGACTGCTACCTTTAGGGGTACATCAAATCAGTTGTTTACACACTGATTCAGCCTTTATCCTCTCCTATCTTTTTGGGTGGAGGTGAGAGTAATGAACTTGTCTTGCTTTTCTCAGAAATTTAGGGTATAATCCTTCCTTAACTGCTAGGAGGACATGTAGTATGTTTAGATGATGTTGATTAAATCTTTGGAGCTTTAATGATGTGTGACAGCCAACGAATTTTTCTAATATAGTATAAAAACTTCATGATTTTATATCATTCTTAAGGGAAGAGGTTTTAAAGCAGATGTACTTCTTTATTCATTTTAAAGCTTAAGTACTTAGAAGTATGGAAATTTGATCCTGTACGCTTAGCTTCATGAAAAGTGAGATACATTTTCTGAACATAGCTGCATTGACTCTTCTGGAATTAGTTAGAGATAATTTGGTTTGAAATGTCGGCTTTGTAAATAGAAGTGGAAATCATTAAAACAGATAAACAAAAGTGAACATAGAAACTGGGAACTAGAATAAATAGTATGCTGGAAATGACTATAAACAATTAATTATGTGGCTCAATTTTGCATCAATTTCTGCTTCTTTAGTTCATGATGCCCATTTTATATCATGTGATTGCAGCAGTGTGATCAGAGCAGTTAGCATATTCTTGGCATTGTCTCCTCATTAATTTTCACTTCTTCCGAGGGACCTTGAATAAAATAAATACATTTGAGCAGTCTTAAGCAACTTGTTTGAATTGTTTCTTCAGTGTATGGAGTCAACCAAAAGTAGGTTGGATTGAGTTGAGTTGGGTTTAGTTTAATGTCATACTTTACTACAGCATCATACATACATACACAATATTACTTAGCATCTGTAGCACCCATAAAGGATTCTCTAATGCATGTGCAGTAAAAGGAAAGAGAATGTTTAAGTCCTGGCTTTGAAACTGTTGCGTTAATTGTGAACTTTTGCTGAGTCTGTACATTAAAGAAGGTAACCCTCAGCATGTTGAGATCACAACTGCTATATTAGTGCTTGGAGGCAGTAGCTGTGCTGATGTGAGGCATTAATGGCTGGATGAGTTCAATCAGATATCCTGCCTCCAGTGTCTTTGTGTAATGGTATTTACTAGATTTCAAACAGACTGCTGAGAAAGATGAAATATAATCTCATGTATTATCTCTGTCTTGAAAAAAATTAGATAATGAAGTTGTTCTCTTACTGGCATATGTTTTATTAACCTTCGTAGAGTCAACTTGAAGGACAGATGTCTCTGTAGAGTTGAAACCTTTTGCTAAAGTAGAGTGTTATTAAGTGCATTTTTGAGTTCTAAGAATCATGGGGTTGAGTAGAGCAGGTAAGCATTTTTAAAAACCACTCAGGACAATCTTATGTCATATTCTAAGATTATCTGGAGAGAAAAAAAATGTGATGTAAATTGTGTGCAGCTACATTCTTTTTGTTGTTTTTCTTCCTTACAGAGCCTGGAGAAAGTTCTTGTGGAATTCAGTCACGAGGAGTTGTTTGATTTCTATAACAAGGTCTATATTTTTAAAATAATTTTCTAATATGTGGGGTTTTTTTCATAATATTTTGTTTTCATTTTATGAATTATTATTTTTAAATGTCCTATTATGGAACTAAGTTCTTTAAACTTCCCTTATAAACACCTTATATTTCACAGGGGGAAGTAGAGGAGAAATGAAGAGAATCTGAAAAACTAAATCAGGAAGAAAAGGAAAATAGTTTTAATTAAAGCAATAGGATTGTTGCTTTAATATAAGACATTACGTAATGAACTTTGTGATTCCTAGCCACACTGACACTTTAAATATATATGTCAAATACTTTAATTTCTGGGCCCAAAGGTAAAGGGAAACACGCCTTTAGAGATTTATCTGTGAGCATATTTCATGTTTCTTTCTGAAGACTGATTTTGTAATCCAGGAAAATATACTCCCTCCACCCCCAACTTTAAAAATCTTATAAAGTAGGCAGTTCTTCTGCCCAGCCTACTGCCACTGGACCATGCATGTGGTTATCCTGTTCAGCCCACCACCACTGTACTCACTCCCTCATACATAAGTCTCCAATAAAACCCCATGTCTCATTAAAAACAAAATTATGTAGTGATAATTTAAAATGAAACAGCTGAAGACACTTAACAGTATTAAGAAATCTTCTTTCTTTGAAAATTTGAAAACTTAAATTTTCAAGCACAAATTCTAATATCTTCACATAAAAATAAAAATATTCTAACTGGTAATTTTATTGCTATGTGAATGGATTTAATATTCATAGTTACCAATGCCATTTTTTCCTTTCTATTTGCATGTGTCTAAATAACAATTGATATGAGTTTCGTTCCCTTCACTAATGTCTTTTTTTTTTTTCTCTCTTTGTAAATAGCTAGAGACTATACAAGCACAACTGGACTCCCTTACATGATGTTTTCGAAGACTGTTTTTTTCATCACGCTCCTGCCACCTCATTATTTTGCATTGAAGATACATTGCCAGGTTGTGTTTTCTGAAGGATTCAGTGGCTTGCTTTCTGTAAATTATTTGGCTTATCACTTCTTAGACAAATAACAACCAAGAGAGATCATTGTTAAGAGTACTGAGGTTCTAATATACTTTCTTTAGTTCTGTCAGCCAACAGTAATTATTAAGAACACTTTCGCTTTAAAGGAAACAAAAGTGAATACCATATTGTTTTTACTGTCATAGTGTTGCTTTCTTGCCTGTCCTGCTTAATTTTTAAAACTTGCTTGATGATACCATAATGTATCGAGGAGGGTCCATGGATACAAGATAAGATGTGTACCTTAGTAGAATACAGAGCTTTGGTAATTACATAAATAAAATTAAGAAAGTAGCCACATACAATCAAATACACTATGGCATTTTTATTTGAATATGATGAGTATATTTTGCTTCAGAAATAATAGAGGAAAGAAATGTAAAATAGTGAGTAGTATGGTATCAGTTAATTCCAGTCTGAGCTTCTCTGTCAACTTCAGTTTCTCTCTGAGTTTAATGATTTAATAATAGTCCAGGTTTTTGTGTGTTTTTCTTTATGCTGCAAGTTAATAATGATTCACTTTATAGTTTGGGAGACAGAATCAGGTCTTGAATAAAATAATCGTAATGAGTGCTAAATGGGCACCATTATTCAAATCAGATACCTTTTATATTCTCTTTCTATAAATATGTTGATTTCTGTTAATAAAATTTTAGTGTCTTAGGATTGGTTGAAGTGTACTTATTTTATACATTTATAGTATATTTTATGCCATGAATGTTTGTAAATGAGTACATTTACATACATTTGTTTAAAAAAACTTGCATTTTTTATGAATGAAATATCTGTATTGTTCCCAAAAAGAGAGAGAATCAAACATGACTTTCTTCACATGAAGAAATTTGATTTCAGAAATGTCCTATATTTAAATAACCAAAGTCATTGAAATTGAAGCACATTTCTTATTTGAAATATCTGGGAAATACAACTGTTAAATATCTCTCAAATATTCAGTGTATGGAATTTATACCCACATTTGTTTGTGTATCTATTTGTAAGCTGTTGCTTAGAAGAATTGAGAGTTTGGATTATTTCACAATACAACTATTACAGTTTTCCATAGTTGATTGATTTTAAAAGTTTTTAAACTCAAACTTTCATTGGTAGAATATCTGGAAGGCATGTTTTTAACATAATGTGGCTTGTAGGATCTCTCCTACTTTTTTATGTTCTGTTTTGCCAGTTCTCAGAGGTAAACACCTGAAGTCCTAGAGGTACTATAAACATTTTGGTAAACATTCTTTCAGACTTTTTCTCATGTACATATAAATATACATCATCCCAAGTTAAATTTGATAGGCCTTCCTGACAGTAGCCATATAGATAAACAGAAGTTTTCATTGGTTTAGTGACCAAACTGAATTCTCGATGTAGGTATCCAAGTTAAATATGATGGCTAGAAATGAAGTTTTCTGAAAGTAGTTCGTTACATGCTCCCTAAAAGAAATATCTTTAAACCTATGCAAAAATATGGGAAATAGTATTCTTTCCATTAGTCTGGTTCAACAAAGTCTGACTCAGAGACACTAAATAAAGGGCAAGTAGAAGGTCTAATGTCAACTAAGAAGATAATTATTTCTGAAATATTTAGTTGAAGATAACTTTCTTTCTTTCTTAAAACATTACTGTTGTTATGATGCACAAGTCAAAGAACATGTGGCATTTCTAAAGAGTATTAAGTGCATGTTACTTTTTTATAAAAGTAAGATGAATGAGGAGATTAATGGGGCCTGGAACTGCAATCTTGGCAAGTAAATTTACTGCATGTCTTCCACGAGTGTGTGACATGAGGATTGAATAGACATAGAATTGCTTGTTAGAAAGAGGAACTAATTTTTGTATCTATTACAAATTATATTTGTAATTCTTCCCTAATTATAAATTATTACGATTATTTTTATTTAGGAAATACCAAAAAATCATAAATAACTAATTTAAACTTATCGAATCCTATCATCCAAAAATGGCCATTAATGATAATTTGATAGATTTATTGCAGTTTTTTCGTATCCATTTATCTTTCTTGTTCATTTTTTCTTCTTTCCTAACAAATTGAAGTAATGCCATAAATTCTGTTTCATACTTTGCTTTATGTACCCTTACAGCATGAGCATTTTTCATATCCTTATTGCACAAACATAATTTTAATGTATATTAAATATTTCATCATTTAATGATCTATACTTTATATACTTTATATGTCTTGAAATAATTACATTATCCAAATTTTGGCACATTTAGGTTATTCTAATTTTTTAACATAAGGAACTCACTGATAAATATACATAAACCCTAGACCACATCTCTCGTGATATTTAGTATAGATTCCTAGAAGTAGAGTTGCTGTGTCAAAAGTATGAAGATTTATTTTCTATTTTTATCTTTAATAGAATTTTCATTATAAAAAATGAGGCCAGGTTTGGTGGTTCATGCCTGTAATCCCAACACTTTGGGAGGCTGAGGCAGGAGGATCGCCTGAACCCAGGAGTTTAAGAACAGTCTAGGCGACATGGCAAAGCCTTATTTCTATTAAAAAATACAAAAATTATCCAGGCTTGGTTGTGCATGCCTGTAGTCTCAGCTACTCAGGAGGCTGAGGCGGGAGGATCACCTGAGCGTGGAAGGTTGAGGCTGCAGAGTCATTCTATCACGCCACTGTACTTCAGCCTAGGTGACAGAATGATACCTTTTCTCATACATATATGTATAGTTGCTCATTAAAACAAAGTTACTCCATTTTGCCATCTCACTTCCTGGAAGTACCTACCTAATACTGCAAACATTTGGTGGGTGCTGTGGCCCACCTCTGTAATCCTAGCACTTTGGGAGGCTGAAGTGGGCAGATTGCTTGAGCCCAGGAGATTGAGACCAGCATGGGCAACATAGCGAGTCCTGTCTCTACAAAAAATAATAGTAATAAATTAGCCAGGTGTGGCACACACACGTGGTCCCAACTACTTGGGAGGCTGAAGTGGGAGAACTGCTTGAGCCCAGGCAGTTGAGGCTGTAGTGAGCCATGATCATGCCACTGCCCTTTAGCATGGGCAACAGAGCAAAACCCCATCTCAACAAACAAAAAAACAGACATCTTATAATACAAATATACACACCTCTTGTGTATTTTCAAAAATACATTTACGTTTATTTCAAGGCCTTTGATATATATTGCTAAATTGTTTCTCCAAAGGATTATATTAATTTGTACTCCCACAAGCAATGAATGAGAACTCACTTGCTTCAAGCCACCTTCAGCAGCCCCTTCTTCCTTCTATACATTTCACCCTCGACATTCTTTATAACCTGAGATCAATGTTGGTTTAGGAAGAGTGATGGGACATACTGAGATATGTCATGTTGATAACTATAGAAGGATTGAAAAGGAAATCTCTTAAAAAATCAGCAAATATGAGAGCCAATAACTCAGTATTTAAGTGTAAGGGCTTATATAATAATATATAATAATCTTCAAAATAAATAACTCATGTTATTTAGATTACTATTCCTATTATTATTGTAACTCATTACATGAGTTATTATTTTAAAGATATTTTGAAGATTAAGTGAAATTCATGTTAAACATTTAGCATAATCCTTGAATCTCAATCATATAATAAGCATTAGCTGACATTTTTATAATCACTAAGAAAATAAGCAGACTTTCTGTTGAAATTTTTCCAGGTGAAGTTTGAATTAGAGTCAAAATTGTAGAAAGCTTGCTATGAAGCCCCTTCACTTTAAATTTATTTGGCATTCTAATAACAACTCCATTTTATAATCATAGATTCTAATACAATGCCAATTCTGCTTTTATTTTTTATTTTAAAAATGAGGTAATACATGTATTATGGGACCAGAATGAAAAAAATATTTTTTTTCTGAGTACCTTTCCACATGGCCCTTCTGGCTCTGAGAAATCTAACTTTTTCTCTACTCAATGAACTTTGATTTCTTCTTACCTTAAATAATGTCTTCTACACTTCATTCATTTTACCAAGGCTCAGCAAATGATGGACATGACCTACTGCTTGTCTTTGTAAATAAAGTTTTATTGGAACACAGCTGTCTTGCTACCAAACTCACTCTTGAGACTTTCTCTCTTCTTTGCGTTGAAGAAATAATACCATGTTATAAGAGAGACTGTGGATAGGGCTACATGGCGAGAAACTGAGGGTGACCTCTAGGGGCTGAGGGAGAACAACAGCCACCAAGAAATTGAGGCCCTTAGCCTTATAACCTCAAGGAAGTAAATTCTGCAAACAACCTTGAATTAGCCTGGAAATAGTTTTTGTTGTTGTTGTTTTGTTTTTGGTTTTTTCCCTGTTAAGCTTCTAGATGAGAACACAGTCCAACTGACTCTTCTTGCAGCCTTGTGAGATTCTAAACAAAGGACCCAAATAAACTATGCTTGAACTCTGCCCGTGGTAATTGTGAGATGAAAACATTGTTGTTTTAAACCTCTAACTTTGTAGTAATTTGTTATGCTGCAATAGATAACTGAAACAACAGCCATGTTCATTTGTTTACATGTAGTCTGTAGCTACTTTTGAACAACAACAGAGTTGAGTAGTTACAGCAGAGATCATATGGCCCACAAAGCCTAAAACCTGGCCCTTTATAGAAAGAAAGGATGCAGCACACTGCTTTGTACTGTGCTTTCTAAACTGGAGCATCCCCAGAGGAATAAAGTAGTTGGTAGGGAACACAAAAAGTCATAAGATGGACATTGTATATATTTCAATAGCATCACTTCTACTTTTTGTCAGAGGTAGAAGAAATTACATTTTCCATCCTCTTTTGCAGCTACTGCAGCCATGGAACTAAGTGTCGCTAATGAATTGTGAATGGAAGTGATCATTCATCTCCAGTTGTCTTCCCCTTTCTGTGACTGAAACCCAAATTTGGAGCTGAGTCAACTTTGAGCAGACAAGAATGCTAATGCTTTAAGAGGTAGGGAGCAACAAGATAGAAGGAACCTGGGTCCCTGAATATCCTTATAAATAGAACACAACTGTCTCCATGCCCTTGACGGAAATAAAATATCTTGTTTGAGTAATTAAATTTGGAATCAGTTTAGGCTATACACAGCAGTTTTGCCTGTAGCCTAACTAATATGGTGGCAACATAATTTTATTGTAATTGCAGTAATGTAAAACATATTTTAAAATGGAGACTAACATTTTATGGCAAAATACATATAAATGTTCAAGAAGAAATGGGAAACTTTTAAAAACAAAACAAAACCTTTGTGCTTGCAGCCTGCAACTTCAGGCTAAATTCTCAGTGCTACTAGGAACCTATATTCACCTCCCTCCCTCAGTGTGGTTATTTTGAGACAAAAGTTTTGAGAAACCATAAGAGTATATTGTAAATTTCCCCCAAAGTCTTTCCATAATTCTTTTTCTACTGTTGAGTAAGAGGACTGGGATGGTTCTGATTTATTCAGATGCATTAGTCAGAAGCTACTCAGGAACTAGAATTTAAATTTCAGATCAATTTTGCTTCCCTAAAACTTTGATTTTTTTTTTTTTGCCATCATTATGCAAATAGTCCTACTCAATAGACCAGCCTCATTTAATGCTAAAATTAGGAACACTTTAATTTGAGGTATTTTATAGTAAAGCTTAATGGCATTTTTAATTTTGGAGAATTTTAAGGATTTTTAACCATTGCTTCCATCTCCCCACATGCACACTCTTGAAGTCTTTTTGAAGCTCTTTTGCTTTTCTCTGAAGTATAAGGTTGTACTAGCTGTTATGGAGACCTACAGTCCAAATCTAAGTGATGGCAGTTGTCATAGCCTACTCTGTTTTATTTGAAATGGAAAATTACTGATTTTTCTTTCAGAAGAAATAGTTTGCAAAGACAAGAAAGGTGAAGCAAGTCCAGTCTATAAATCTGTAAGGAAGAAGGTGCTCAGGCTTAGAGAGACTGTTTTAATCTCCAAGGCAGAAAAAATAATGAATATATAATAATGTTCCTTTAGTGAAACCAGAGTTCAGTCATTTTTAGCATCTTTTAATGAGAATCTGATTTTTTAATGAGTTTTAAAGATTTTTTTCCTTTAAAAAATCTAGGTAAAGGAAAGCAGTTAATAGTAAATTTAATAGCTGCATTTATTTTTTTCTGACTTGTGTTTGTATGTTTTAATTGGCAAATAAAAATTAAAAACACTGTACATTCTACCCAAAACTTTAAAGGAAAAGTCAATAATAAAGTTTTTTTTTATCTATAATAAATATAGACTTGCTGTAAGGCAAGGAGTGCAGTGATTTCTCAAGGCCTTTCCTCATCTCTCCTTCCTTCTGAGATTTCTAAGTTTCCTTTGTGCACTGCTTCTAGTGCACATTTCAAATTCTTCTGCAGTTTCAACCAGACTACATAAGGGGACAAAGGAAAAAGCTGCTGTCCCCTGGAAAAGGCTGCTTTAACGTCAGCCTTAGAAGCGCCAGCATTCCTCTCCATCCCAAGAATGTGGTTATGGTTTGGCAGAGGAGCACAGTAATTTCCAGCTGATTAGAGAAAAGGTGACTTGTGTATTCTAGAACATGTGCTCCACTTTGCAGTTCAGCTTCTCACTCTCTTCCATGCTGATGCAACTAGTTCTATCAACATTGAGGTGCTTTAGAAATACTGAATCAATTAATAGAGTACGTAAATAGTTTTTCTCTACCTTTGGCTCTGTCCATTTATTTGCACAGTAGCATCTAAATTCTTAAAATAATTGTAAACTTAAAGTTGTGCAAAAGTAGATTTCAAACTGGTTTAGCCAGATATGCTGGTATTTGGTAATTCCATTAGAGAATAGCCACATCCCTTCTAGGGAGTATCTCCTGAGGTCACTGAACCTTTTATTCATCATCCAGGAGATAAAAGTGAGAATAAAAGCCTTATAACCAACCAGAGACCCAGATTTCTGCCCTCCAAAAGGCTAGAGCAAGTTCTCCCATTGCTGTGAAAAGATTTATGGTATTCATGAAGTTGACCTACACATGCTTCTGGGTACTGATGCTGCAAAGACTGAAAACAGTTACATTCCTAGCAATTGCAGAGTTGATTTATGTGACAGGGTCAAAATGAAGTGCTCCAGAGAGACATCAACAACATTCTTATATTGAAATATAGGTACAGTGTGTATAGATTTTCTGAGCTCATTACCCAGAAGATTTTAATTTCCTGCTGAAAAGAGTATCTTGATTAAAGACACACACACACTCCTATACACACTGCCTACAAACAGGCTTTCCTCACTGATGTGGGACAATTGTGACAAAGTTTTTTTAAGTCTCCCTTTACATGGCACAGATTGTTCCAGCTTATGACAAATGTACCAGCTGGACAAAAATCAGAAGTTGACATAGATAGTACAGAATGCAGGCAAGATAAACAGAGCCACACAGAAAGCTGGTCAGTAATAGTTTAATTTTAGTTTAAAATTTCCCTATGCAACTAAGACTGTGCCCTTAGATGTAGGGCCCAATGTGAGGGATCAGTTTCTTGTGATAGAGTAATGATTTATACCATCTAACTTTTCTACCTTATGGCAGAATGCCCTGTGAATCCTTGAAACTCAAGGCCCTCTTTGTCAGAGTTTCAGTTCTTACTACAAAGTGTGTTCTTTCCTTATGTCATCCAGACAAAGTAACTAGAGTAGTAAAAAAGAAACTGAGTTTGGATGCATCGGCTTTCTGGACTTGCAAATTATCCAGCACAGGCATTTCTCACACAGCAGGCTTGGAGGACTCTGGGGGTGGCCATCTTTGCGTTAACTTCCTTTATATGGTTGGGTCAGTGATCTTGTAAAGTTCTGCTTGGCAGGCTCATACGTGTTGATAGGTGCCCTAAACTGATGGACCAGTAGAGTGTGGCCACCACCTGTGAGATTATTTCTTTAGGCCCTCAATAAGCATTTACCCAAATGCCCTGATTTTACAGTGCTGTGGGTCTGTACTGGTTCCCATCCCGTCTCTAATTTTCCAGGATCATTTTCCTTAAGTTAATGCCATTCCTGTAAATGCATTTCTACTCTTTGATACCTTTTCTTTAGTTTACTCTTTCAGTTAAACCTGTAACCAAGATAATCTTTGACAATTCTTTTAATTCATGTTTATATTTAGCTCTAGAGTCTATGTAAGGAGATCCAGGGTTACAAGAGTCTACTTGAACAAATAGAGCCACAACAGGTCAAATTTTCTTTCCATAAGATTGTGTTTTTTGAAATGTTAAAAATTCTCCTATAATTAAATATTTAAACCTTATTTCATCATTTTTGTAAGGGTTTTAACTTTAGAGTTTACTAAAGGAAGCCAAATCAATTTCATAAACTTCTCTGTATAGGATTTCAAATAGAACATTTTTATGGCAAGAAGGTGAATATGTTATAGAGGAAGAAATGCTTCTGCCTCTCTGCCTACTTCCCTATTGGCCCTCTCTGGTTCTCCCACATCCTTTAGGGAAGAATGACTTGCCATTCTGTTTGGTCACTTAAAGTATTGGTTGGCCGTGTTTATTGATGACCAGATCGACTGTAAAAAGACCATGCCCTTGGATGGTGCTCCTCTTGCATCTCTTGCTTCCACTCCATGGGTTGGAATAGAGATAGTCCAGATTTTGAGGAGAAGCTGAGGTGTGTGGGGAAGAGGGGCAGGTAGGGAGGGAGTGTCTTTCTTAGGCCTTAAAAATGAACATATGCTCTTAACACAACCTTACCAAGCTCTGAAAGATAATTGTCATTTTGGTTCCCAGTTGCTATCAGTCTTTCTACGTGTAGCTCTTTTGGAAATGTCAGCATCAGGAGTGAATGGCAGGTTAAGATTTGGGCATTTGAAAATTTTCTAGTCAGGTTCCATTAATACAATCACAATTTCAGCCTCTGTCCTTTATAGGTCTTCTTAGCAGATCTGTCTTTTTTTTTTTTCAGTGATAAACGTGCAGAGAGCTATAGGCAAAAATATCAAAGGTATCATTCGTACCTTTCAACTCTCAAGTGACCCTCCAGTAAGAGAAGAAGGCTTTGAAATCAGTGACTTTGACTCCCAAAGAAAACCTGCTTGACACTTCTAACCCTCCATTCTAAATGAGCAAAAATTTCACCTCCCTGAAAGCAGAGGGAAGACATTGCTGGGTCAGTTTCAAAGGCTCATTGGCTACCTTCCTGCCACAGTGGACCATTGAGAGTCTGCTTCCAGTTCCTGGCATGGTGGAAATTGACCTTACACTCAGTTTCCTCTATATGCATCTGAGTGAGAACTTGAACTTCAACATCCCCGTCTAGCTCCCTAGGAAAGTGAGGAGGTATGGAATATGCCCTTAGTAGCCTGGCTGGATTCTGTCTTTTGGCTGTTTGCTGCATTTGTAGAAGGAAAAGAACAATACAAAACATTGCTCCTCTCTTTCCAGACTAAGCATTTACAGTGCAACATAGCTAAGTAGGAAACCAAGAAAAAGAGAGGATGAGATGTTAACTGATGGATCAAGTTACTCTTGTGTGCTCCAGTAACAGATGTCCAAGCGGCTTCAGGGCTACCTTTGTGCTTCCTTTTTTAAACGTATTTGATCATCTACAAGTTGGAATGATTTACATCATTTGAAACCCATGAGATGTGCTTGAGGCAGGGGAATGAATGAATGAAAGGCTTTTTCCATGTTATTTTCACCCTGAAGTATTTAACCTATCCCAGTGTGTATCAAAAACAGAAGAAACTGATTCTGCAATGCCAAGTTGTGTCTGCCTTGGACAATTAACTACTACCATACCTGAATCTATATGCGTCTTTTTTTTTTTTTCTTCTGAACTTCATCCACAAAATGTGTTACAGGCAGTACAAAAAAATGTATTTAAATTAAATTAGTGATATTTAGCTTTAAAGAACATGCAACATTTCAGTTCCCTGCAGGGGGGTCTGAAATGTCCCACGATATGTTTCAGAACCATTCAGCTTGTTTGCCTCTTTCTGCTTCTCCTTCCTGACCACTGTTGTGGGGGCAGAGAGCCAGATGGCAGGAGGTTCCTTTCCCAAACCAATTAGCATGTCCTCATATTTTGCCCTCTTCAGTCACAGCTTGTACTCGGCTGTCTCCCTGCATGAATCAACAGTGGTCCCAGGACAGGCAGAGACCATCAGGAACTTACCCTTCACACAGAGAGAGACTCCAGATCTCAGAGAGCAGTGCCCAAGATGCCAAGACAGAACCCTGGTATTTTCTACTGTGAGTTTCATGCTGCAAATACATAAAATAACAGCTATTTTGTATACATACTCAGGATTTCTTCGTTTATTTGAAAAGAAGGAGGAAGGAATGGAGGAAACTGTACAGAGGTAGTGTTGTGTGTGTGTGTGCATGCATGTGTGTGTGTGAAAAGGCATTATATTTAAAGAACAATGGTTTTTGATAGCCTTATAATTATTGTATTCTAATAGGATGCTGAGCACGGCCTTGGCTGGCTAACTCTATTTGCTTAGTCATTCATTCATTTATACATGTATTTACCCACTAACTAATAGGCCAGTCAAATGAGGTTACTTCTGGAGTGCTCTAGTTCTGCTTGCATATCAGGAGCTACAATAAAAGCATTGCCTTAGGTCCTCAGGTAGAGGTTGATCAGGGGGCAAAAAGGCTCTTCCTACTGACTCCACCAGCAGCACTCTGGTAAGATGAAAAATGGGGAAAGATTAGTGTGTGCCACCCTTGAGAGACTGTGGTTGATCATGATTGAGTGGACACAGCAATACCTTCATGAGACTATCCATCAAGAAATAACGTTTTTTAAACTGTAGTTCTGGTAACAAAGACAAACCTCTTTATTTTGTTTAAGTACGTGTACTAGGTGCTAGGGATTCAAAATAAGGGGCTCATCTCTTTGGCCTTAATTCTAGACTAAACATTACTCAACTTGATGGTAAGTGTAATACTGAATACAACTACCACAGCAATGACCCATTGGAAATGTGTAGCACTTTACAGTTTCTAAAGTCCTTTCATATGCTTGTTCTTGTTTGATCCTTGCATTATTCTTTAGTTAATTGAACAAGTGTTATTTCCATTTCATAAGTGAACAAACTAAAACTAAGACACCTAAGTCACTTGCCTAAGATTACGCAGCTGAACTCAGACTAGAACTCAGAATATCTAAGCCCTAGTTTAAGGCTCTTTTGATACTTCACTGTGCCAATTATCAGTTTTTGCCCCTCCAAATTTTCCCTTGAGTACTTGCTCTGCTGTTAATGGTTGGAATCCCTTTAAGCTCTCCTCCTTTATGTGAGCACCATATTAAGTTTTCTAAGTAGACGGTGCTGGAGGGACAATGCAGAAGGACGGGACTTCTCTTGTAGGCTCCAGCAGCTGCACTGTTGGTCACTGGTATGAGTGTGAGTGCATCTGGTGGTACTGTGCCCCAGCCACAGCACATAGTCCCTTTGTAAGCTTGCAGCCCTGGCCTAGCCTAGTCATCACCTTCCTGTAGCCCTCCCAACACAGACACTGGAAATTCTAGCCCTCTTGCCCAGAGCAGTACCTCCAGCCTCTCTGCATGCCCACTCACCTGCTCATCAATTGTGACCCACTTGTACCCAGCCCCTCAGATTTGCCCTCCTGACATGGACACCAGGAATGCCAAGCCTTCTACCCAACAGTGATTCCCAGTGTATCTATCTGTGCATACCCAATCACTGGCTGTGGCTCATGTACTTCCTAGAGAGTAGCTTTCTTCTTGCTCAGTGACTGTGAACCAGCTGTGGCATGAACAAGCCAGCAAACCTCTCTTCCATCCATTGAACTGCAAGTAGACCTTCTGTAACAAGATATGAATCTGAGCCTTGAGGAGAGCCCTTCCAATTTCATCCTTCTTTGAGCACTCTCCCTCAGCCCCCTATAGAACATTATAAAGTTCTCTTACATCTTATAATTACTGTTCTATTATAGCTTAATCTTTATTTATTTATTTATTTATTTATTTTTGAGATAGGGTCTCACTCTGTTGCCCAGGCTGGAGTGCAGTGGCATGGTCTTGGCTCACTGAAGCCTCTGCCTCCCAGGTTCAAGTGATTCCCCTGCCTCAGCCTCCCAAGTAACTGGGATTACAGGTATGCACCACTGTGCCCAGCTAACTTTTGTATTTTTAGTAGAGATGGGTTTCACCATGTTGGCTAGGCTGGTCTTGAACTCCTGACCTCAGGTGATCTGTCCACCTTGGCTTCCCAAAGTGCTGGAATTACAGGTGTGAGCCACCGTGCATAGCCAGCTTAATCATTCTTTATATTAAACTTCCCTTATTTAAATCACTGTTTGGTTCCTGTCTCCTGATTGGACCCCAGTTGATGCACTCACTAAATGTTGGTGTGAAGTCACAGACAAGGTAAAGTTTCTTATGGGCAGGGACTTTATCATATATCTCAGATCACTACAAGCACTTGCCTATTTTGATGCCTGACACATAGAAAGTCTTGAATAAGTTCTGATTAATTGAGCACAATTTGAGTTAATTTTAACACCCCTATTTGTTGAGATATAATAACAGCCTACTGAGAGGTCTAGCATGCTGAAAGGAAAGCGTCAAAAATTTGTTCATGTATGTGATCATTTATTTGTTCAGTAATGTTGATCAATAATGTTGACTGGGATAAGCAGCATTGGCTCCAACTGCAGGTCAAACAGCAGAATTGGCCTCAACTGGGAGGTGGAGTGAATGATTGCTGTTAAAGACAAGCTAAGGGAACATTCAGAAGGAAAGAATGAAAACAACACAGACCCAGAAAGAACCAGGGAAATACGAAGTGCTCTAACCACTTGTGAGGCTCAGAGGAGACAAATGACCTGTCCCATGTCATGTAGCCCTCTTGGCAGAGCCGAGAGTAGACAGCAGATTCTATAATCCTCAGTCTAAACCCTTGACATTACATTGCATTGCTTCTCCAAGTGGGGCGGGAAGGGGTGGTAATACAAACTGCCATTTCGTGAAGTGGTTTAAAAAAAATACCTTAAAACATGGTTATTCTTTACCTAGTAGTTCTAAAGGAGTCCATTTTTGGAATCCAAGAAATTCCCCTGCCAATGCTGTTACCTTTTGGAAAACAACTAGCAGTCTGTCAAATATGCTGGATTTGGGGTTTGATGCCCCTCACGGTAATCAAAGTATCCCTCATTTCTCTGATGTAGTCTCACACCCGTATGTAAAGCCTCGCTATCACTCCTTTCCAACATCTGTAGCTTAATTATGCTAATGATCTTCCTTTATCATGTTGGTTTACTTATCAAGACGTTTTCCTATTTCTGGTCAGATGTTTTTCCAGGGAGCCAAGGCATGGAATCCTTTATTAAGTGGGGAAGAATCAACAGAATTTGTTCCACATATTCCCCTGACACATCCCCAAAAGTATGACTTCTAGCCTGAATCCTACAATGAATGTATGGGCATATGTGACACACTGTGTTTCATTAATTTTTCATCAACAGATGGGTCACATATGAGCCAAAGATGAATGTAGATATTGCAAGGTCTGTATGAGCAAAGCCAAACCATGTTTAGAATGTCTTTGTTGGCTGTCATTGGGAATGAGTGCATGCTGATTAACTGATTTGAGATGTGCATACGCCTGTGTGCTGAGAAGCAAGAAACACGTAGTTTGTATGTGTTGAGTAGTTTATCCATCTTCTAGGTTTTCCAATTTGTTGGCATGTAGTTGTTCATAATTGTTTCTAATGATTCTATTTCTTTCTCCTTTTTTTTTTTTTTTTTTTTTTTTTGAGATGGAGTTTTATTCTCCACCCAGGCTGGAGTGCAGTGGCTTGATCTCAGCTCACTGCAGCCTCTGCCTCCTGGGTTCAAGTGATTCTCCTGCCTCAGCCTCCCAAATACCTGGGACTTCAGGTGCCTGCCACCATGCCCAGCTATTTTTTGTTTTTGTTTTTAATAGGGATGGGGTTTCAACATGTTGACCAGGCTTGCCTCGAACTCCTGACCTCAGGTGATCCACCCACCTCGACCTCCCAAAGTGCTGAGATTACAGGTGTGAGCCACCGCGCCCAGCCTTCTTTCTGTTTCTGAGGCTTCAATTATTATGTCTCCTTTTTAGTTTCTGATTTTATTTATTTGTATCTTCTCTCATTTTTTCTTAGTTTAGGTAAAGTTTGTTGATTTTGTTTGTCTTTTAAAAAGCCCATCTTTTTATTTTTTTGATCTTCTGTATTTTTTAATATCTATTTCATTTATTTCTGCTGTGATCTTCATTATTTCTTTTACTGATTTTGAATGTGGTTTGTTCTTGCTTTTCTAGTTTCTGAAGATTCATTGTTATAATGTTTATGGAAGTATTTCTGCCTTGTTTTTGTTTTTGTTTTGCCCAGACTGGAGTGCAGTGGCATGATCACAACTCACTGTAGCCTCAACTTCCCAGGCTTAGATGATTCTCCCATCTCAGCCTCCTGAGTAGCTAATTTTTTGTATTTTTTGTAGATATGGGATTTCGCCTTATTGCCCAGGCTGGTCTCAAATTTTTGGGCTCGGGGAATCCACCTGCCTTGGCCTCCCAAAGCACTGGAATTTACAGGCGTGAGCCACACACTCAGCCTCTTTCTGCTTTTATGATACAGCCATTTATCACTGTAAACTTCCCTCTTAGGACTGCTTTTGCTGGATCTCACAGATTTTGGTATTTTGTATTTCCATTTTCATGTGTTTTAAGAAAGTTTTGATTTTCTTCTTAATTTCTTTATGGATCCATTGGTAATTTGGGGGCATTTTGTTTAATTTCCATGTATTCATGTATTCTCTGAGGTTCCTTTTGTTACTGATTTCTAGTTTGATTTCATTATGTTCAGAAAAGATTACTGATATGACTTCTGGGTTTTTTTTCCAATGTGTTCAGACTTGTTTTATGACCTAAGATGTAAATCTATTTTGGAGAATGTCTCATGTTTTAATGAAAATAACGTGTATTCTGCAGCAGTTGGGTGAAATGTTCTATAAATGTCAGAGAGGCCTATTAGATTTGGTGTGCACTTTAACTCTGCTGGTTCATTGTTGATTTTCTGTCTGGATAATATGTCCATTACTGAGAGTGGGCTGTTAAAGTCCCCTACTATTATTGTATTGCAGTCTATCTCTCTTTTTAAGTCTATTAATGTTTGCTTTATACTTTCTGCTCTGATGTTGGCTGCATAGCTATTTATAATTGTTATATCCTCTTGCTAAATTGATTCCTTTATCATTATGTAGTGACCTTCTTTATCTCTTTTTACGATCTTAGATTCATAGTCTATTTTATCTAAGTATAGCTACTCCTGCTGTTTTTTTGGTTTCCAGTTGCAAGAAATAGCTTTTTCTACACTTTCAGTTTGTGTGGGTCTTTATAGATGAGATGCATTTCTTGAAGGCAGCATATAGTTGAGGCTTCTTTATCCTGAATTTTAGTTTTTTTCCCTCTCAGGTAGCTAGTCGTAGAGAACTTTCCATATGGCCTGATAGATGTGGCAGACCCCGGTCTCATAAACATCACTTCCATCCAATAATGGATTGTTTCTTCCCCTGCTTACCTTTATAGATAGGGAGAGCAGAGAGCACTCATGGTGAATAGTTTCGATCCTGTGGTCACCGCTTTCCCCTGTTCAAAATCCATCAGAGCCCAGTAAGGACTCAAAGGAGAAGGCCTTGCTTCAAAACCTTAAAGGCCTCACCACAGGCTTGAGATGATACTCCAAGCTTCTATAGATACCACAAGCTCTTTTGGAATTCACAGGGTCACTAGCACTGATGTCTAGGCCCAATAGAGCCTTATCTTGCCTTAAGACCTACTCAAATCTCAAATGTTACAGTTTTTTTTTTTTTTTTAAAAAGCACATGTCAAATAAAGGCTAAGTAGAAAAAGCATGTGCTTAGTAGAAGAAAGAGAGATAGATAAACAGAAAGAGCAATAGTGACTAATTTATCTTTATGAATGTATCTAGATTTCTGAAATGTAGAAAAAAATTGTTTAATTTTAACAAACACATATATTATGCCTTTTCATAAGTTAAAGTTTTGTTTTAGATCACATAGTAGGGTAGAAAATCATTTCAGTACTTAGGTCAACAAAAGGTTTTAATCAGGTATTTGGTGAATAGACCAAAGCAGCCACCCATTGAAAACTATATTACCTCCAGAAACGAAGCAAGTCCACCAAACATTATGCCCCTTCTATCTTGGAATGAGCACAAGATTCCGCAACTTGTCTGGCATATATGTGACCACTGATCAGGTTCTCATGTATTTAACTGAGGTGAAAGGTCCCTATATTTTCATGGATATAGTGAAGTGGCATCTTTGTCTGGGGAAATACCCGAGATTCGTTGTCTTGCACCAAGAAGATTAATGTCACAAACACACACACATGGAGTGGGTTAAGGAGTAGAAAGTTTAATAGGCAAAATAAAGAAGAGAGGAGAGCAGCTCTCTTTCTCTCATGAGAGAGAGGCATCCGAAAGAGAAAGGCTGCCTGCAGCGGATTATACCAGATTTTATAGGCAGGCTTGAGGAGGTGGTGTCTGATTTACCTAGGGCCCACAGATTGGTTCCATCATGGTGCACAAGGGAGGCTGCTCGCCCCACCCTAATCTTATGCAAGCGGGCTTTCTGCTTGGCCAGGGACATCTTGTCTATTCCATACTGTACACATGGCTGGCAGAGAGAAGAGAAGATGTAGCTGCCATTTTGAACATGCCTATTCCCAAGTAGCTTCTTTCTATTGGCACAACCGCCGACATTCACCTGTGCAAGCTTCTAGCTTACTTGTCTATGTTTGTAGCTCGATTTTACAGGCTGCTCTTTGTTACAAAAGAAAATGATTGGGGGGCTGCTTTTCATTAAAAGGAAAACCTTACCAAGGACTCCTGTGCCCTCACTATCTGCCTAAGCGATTTCTTTTTAACTCCTGTATCAATAGCTTTTTCCTGTTGACACATATATCTTTTAAATTCTTTAAGCTGTAAGCAGCCTAGTTGAGGGTTCAAAAATCCTCTAAGGTTTACTCCAATATGATAGAGAAATATATCTTGTGTGTAGGATGATGTGAGAAAAAGTTTGGGAGGCACTGAGGTAAGTAATATGAGGTAATGGTGACATTTGGTGAAAAGAGTTCTTAACATTACCTTAGAGGCTCTAGTGAATTTTTCTCTCAACTGTATGGTATTCTCTTCTCAGAGAAAATTAAATATTTCCAAAAATGCATTCTTCTTTAATAGTTATAGTTTTGTTTTTAAAAAGCCTTAATATTAGCTAGTTCATTCCTAAGGAAAACCTAAGGCCTGTGCTTATTTGTCCACCACAGGGATCACCATACAGCTGAAGACAGTCACCTAAATTCAGTTCTTGAGCATAGGAACAGTTCATCAGGCTCTATACAGTTTGTTCTCATAATTCAAAGCTTTCTGTTATTGAGAATGCCACTTTAGAAGAAAGGAAATCTTAACTATATTACCAAAAACTATACTACTGTATACTTGTGGTTATCCTGCTCTGTGTTTTGGACTGGTACGTCTTATCACTCACTTGACTATGGCCAGAGGGTGGGAAGAGTCCTTTTATCTCTTAACTCCCAAAATGATGCCTGGAACCACAGTGGTTTCTGGAATCCATGGCAAATCACAAAAAAATACTTTTTTTTTTTTTGTCCTGGGACTCGTTCCTGGGTCTCCAAGGAGGTGGTTTTCAGTTTCATCTTTTCAGTTATCTCACCAGCATTGACACATAAAAAGTTGTTTTTTTGTTTTTTTGGTTTTTTCTCCTTGAGCCTTTTTTAATTTAAAGAAATACAGGGAGGAAAGATCACAGAGAGATTCCCAGAGATAAAGCAAAAAAGACAAATAACAAGTGGCCGCACATGTTTTTAAAGTTCAAAACATGATCTCCTGAGGTGTTAGGAAAGTCACACAGGCCCCCTTCTCCACTCGACATGATTTCCACAGGTAGGGCTGGGCTACCTCGTGAGGCTCAGAGAAGGGAAACATCAAAGAGCCGTCCTCAGTCCCATCTCTTCGTCCTGGGTCCTCTCAATGCAGGGAGCTGTGAAGGTTACCCTCGGCACTTTTTCCAGAAGTGGTACTTTTTCCAGACCCAGACACCATTAAGTGGGCGCAGGGTGCAGCTCTTTTATTTGCTTACTCCCCAACGGTAGAGCCTCATAAGTCCTAGGTATTCTTTCCTATGGGGAACAGTCCCCAGGATACTTTTTGCTGCATTCAGATGAGAGCTAATAGCTAATCTTTAAAACCATTAAGCTGCACTTAACTGAGCCTTCACTTACACATTCTGGGAGACCCTTTACTATTACACAGTGGAATAAAATTTCATGAGGTCACAAGTGTAGTCACATAAGCCTTTTCTATGAGAAATCAGTGAGACATACATGTCCTCAATCTCAGTGCTCAGGTGGAGTATATGCTTTGCTGCCTTTTGTCTAAAACACAAATTTTTAGAAGGTTTTTAATCCTAACATCCCCCTGAATTGTTAATAGAGTTACTCATTTAAATTGAATTGTATTGAAATTTCAATGTTTTCACCTTCAAGACATAGCAGGAGACCTGGAGTAGGGTAGACAAGTAAGGCACTTTACCTCAGACACAAAATTTAAAGGAAGTTCAGCAATCAAGATAAATAATATTTTAAGGCAATATTTTTAAAAACAAAGATTAACAAAAAAATAATAATGAAGAAAATATCAAAATTTTTTAAAAGGCTGGATCAGGAACAGTGCCATTCTGAGCCACATTGGAACCTGAGGCAAATGAAACCTCAGTAATATTTTGTTCATCATGGATACATAATCTCTTAGAGATTCTGCTTATTATTGCTTTGTCCTTTTGGGGAGGTCATGGTTCCCTGCTTGCTGTTGTTTCTTGTGGGTACAGATTTATGTGTTTGCATTGAAAGATTATTTACTCCATTTTATTGTGTTCAGCTTATTTTGGTTTTTATTGGATATATTGGCTAGCAAATATTTAGTGCTAAGTTGCTGCCTCTTTTTTGGCTTTAAGTGGTACCTTAAGCCCAGGTTCACCTTGGCATTAATAAATGATCAGAGCTCTGCCTGTCATGAATCGGGGCAGTCCCAAAGGGATTATCCCACCAGTGTGTCAAGGCTGACTGGCTAGGGGGTTTGTGCCCAGGAGACCTGTGGAACATACCTCCTACAGCATGGTGCTGTTGAACAACCTCTTTCATATGGTGTCTCCTTTGGCCAAGTAACAGAGCAGAGTTTCCAGGCTGTGGATGACAGTCTCCCCTCCCTCTTTTGTCTCTGCCTGTCCTCAGGGATATTTCTCCCTTCGAGGAGTCACTGTGCTTCCCACGGGTCAAGGCAAAGACAGGTCTCCTGCCAAGGCACCCAAGATGGTGGGTAAGCTAATTGATCACTTCAGTCTCACTTTTTCTAGTGGAAATTCTGAGTTTGGGGGAGATTTTCCATGCATTTAGTGCTGGGTAGAGGTGGGGGACACATCACATATGTGAAAGTCCAGTTCTCTAACCATTTGCTCAGAGCTTTTTACTCTTCTGTGGCCCCGGGAGCTGTCTTATCCTCATATTTGAGTTCTGGATTGTTGCTGGTAAAAATGTTGTTGCTGTATATTTGTTTATGGTTTTATATTGTGGGAAGTTCTGAAGCCAGCTTACTTCTGTGCTACCATTTTGGAACCAAAAGTCTGTAATTTGTTTTAAGATAATTTTGATAAATGATGTGAGAGAGAGCCTAGGTTCACTTCTTTCTAAACGGATATCCCGTTTTTCCAGCATCATTTGTTAAACAGATCATTTTCCCCCTCTGAGTTATCTTAACACCTTTGTCAAAATCATTTGGCCATTGATTATGTAGGTCTCTTTGGTTCCATATACTGTATATGTTTATTCTTATACCAAATGCACATACTATTTGATAACAGTAACTGTACAGTAAGTTATGAAATAAACTTCATTACAATTTTTAGCTGAGATAATATTTTAAAAATCAGACAGAAATCTTGAAAATGAGAAACACATTTGCTGAACTGAAGAATTCATTAGAGGCTCTCAACAGTAGGATGGACCAGGCAGAGGAAAGAATAGGTGAGCTCAAAGACTGGGTTTTTGGTGGGTTTTTCTATTGGCTATTTGAAAATACACAGTCAGAGGAGAGGGAAAAAAAAAAAAAGAAATGAAAGCCACCTGGAAAATACAGAAATTACCACAAAAAACCCAAATCTATGAATTATTGCTGTTTCAGAGGAAGCTGAGCAAGAGCAAGGGGTTGAAATCTTAGATTAGATGATTACAGAGGATGTTGCATATGTTGGCAGCTACAAATGCTAGAAATGGTCAGCTACAGTATTATGGTCCTACTCAAGGTATCTGGAAAGACAGTAGAGTAGTAATATCTTCCCAGTAGTCAGAACTTTGATCTGTACATATTGTTGTTCATTTGCTGGGAAGTGGAGATGGCCTAAGCCCAGGAACACAATCTGTGCTAATTCCAGAGGCATTTGAATCTTGCACAGAGATTGAAAACAATTGGAATTTTTACAGTTAAATGTGTGAAATACATAAAGGCCCTGGCAACCACACAGTGCTTGTCCATCTACATACATCAGCCTAAGTGATTCCAAGCCAGGTTTTATAAGTTTTACCTGTTATAGTGACACATAGAATGAAAAATATGTCCTTGGATAGTTGTGGTAAAGTAGCTGAATTTTTCATAAGAGTCAGTCCCAACAGACACCTACTAATTATCAGTTCCTGTGATATTCCTAATAGCCCCACTTGAGGCATGATTTTGAACCCATTCTGACCTGAAGAGCTGGAACATAGAGGATCATACTTTAGATTTACACTCAAATTGCACACTGTGTAACATGTGCAACATGTCTGTGTTGTGTGGTGTCTTGGTTCTCTAAAGTTCCAACTGCACGCTGCTTCCAGTTTCTCCCTTTCACGCATGTTCATTGACTAGCCATAGACATGAGCTGTTTCCATCGCTGGCCCTCTGTTTTCCAAGGTTCTTTCATTCTTCAGCGGCTGTGGTTGTCTCTGGATGTTTTCCCTGCTTCTTCTGGACAATAAGTTTAAGGGGGTTTTTCTGTTGGCATTTTGGAGACCTAGCACTGTTGACACTATGTCTATTGCTGCCTTCAGGGCAAAGCAATATAAAAATGGGAGATTCACTCTCCTGGTCACTTTTCAAAGTTCAGCTGTCCTTCATAATCAGCCTGTGTTTTTCTATTTCCAGAGCCTTTAGATAGTTTTTTCTCTGTGTTTTGTGCTTTTCCAGGGTTTATATAAAGCTGCCATTTGAAAGAGGATTAGTTGTATGAGAAGCTCATCCCTTCTGTACTAGAAGCAGAGGCTCCCAGATACTGTATTTTACAGTTCCAAAATGTCAGTTTAATTATTTTAACATATAGATTCCCTGTAACAAAATTTCATGTTTCCATACCTGTGTTTTATCTTTTTTTCTATTTTATTTGTATATTAATCTTATTTATTTTGAAGTCCTTGTTTGCAAGCCTGATACCTAGTTCATTTCTCAGTCCACTTCTATTAGCTGTTTAATCTCTTAATTATCAGTCACTTTTCTGCTTCTTAACTCTAGTTTAATTGTATTGTATGCTGGACATTGTGGATTTAAAAAATTTTAGAGGCTTCAAATGATGCGTATCTTTCACCAGAGTTGACTCACCCTTTATTAGACGTATAAAGTGAGAACTGATTACTTAATCTGATCGGGAGCTAAGAAAATGTTTAGTTGCAGTTTTTATAAGTCTCAGTCTACCTACTGTTTATTCCTGCTCTTAGGGTATAACTCTTCAGATTTTTCCATTGAGAACCTGGTATGGCCATAGTGACCCCCATTTTGGCAAATCGTGAACTCTTTCTTTGTTTCCTTAACACAGTGATACTTCCCCAGTGTCCATGCTGCTTTTATAAAGCCTTCTGCTTAAGCTTTTTAGGCCCCCAACTAATGTAGCTTCAGAATTTGGCAAATGTCTTTAGGGAAAAACTGGAAGTATGTTGAGGGCCCTTTGGTCTCCAGCTCTGTAGTACTTCCAAAAAGTTCTGCTGGTTTCTCTGCCTCTGCGCAGTCAAAGCTTGGTTCTCAGGCTCTTGGCCTTTGGCCCAAATCAAAAAATGCCTCCAGAGAAAAAGTGGCTACAGGGGATCAGTTTCCTTCTCTTCCTTCAGTTTCTCTCCAGAATCTTGACCCTCAGATGTCTTTATACAAATAATTTACAAAGCAATTAAAAATTCATATAACTTTTTGTTATAAACGTAATCAATAGGAGCCTTAATTTGTCACAAGTCAGAAGCCTGTCTACGAGAAAAAGTAATAGATATATAAATAAAAACCTGAGCATACCAATTGTGATACCATTTCATAAACGAAGGAGTATGATTCATTGTAATCTCTGCACTTTCTCTACACAGCCAAAATAGGAAAGAAAAAACAGAGACAGAGAGAGAGAAACTATTTCACAAACATGTTCTACAATCTTATGCTTTCCAAAATTATCACATGGTGTTCCTTCTGCTGGAAATATACAAATTCTCAAACAAGACATAAGACACGACAGACAGACCTCACATTTTGGCTATAAAGGTGAAGTGTGAGTCCATCAGAGAAGGCATATCTTTGATAAGAGGAGGGGTGAGCCCCATCTGGGTTAATTTCCTTCTCTTTACCATAACCTCAGCAATGGAAGGGATATGTGTAACACTCCTCTGCATTGTGTCCAGAAATATACTAGGCACTGAAGGCACAGAAGTAAAATACAAATCTCTGCCCCAGAGGAGTTCTCAACTCTTTATCACAGCTCTTTTCTGCATTATTGAGAGCCTAGTAGGGAAGAGTTTTAGTAATATGCTCAATTAGATGTTCTTTGTTTTTTCTTCCTTCCTGTACCTTCTGCCAACTTTATAGTTCTTCATTTAGAGCTGACCAGGCAGAAAGTTGTAAGCAAGAGAATTGTGAAAGTTTTGTGCTTCTCATTATCTGAAACTAACGCCACAGGCTATTATACTGTGCCCAGTATATTAATATATTATCAGAGCTTTAACACTGTGTTGAAAATGGGAAAGAAAACCTTTTATTGTGTTTATTGTATTGACCTGATCCAATCAGACCTGGGTCCTTTTTTATTAAGGTAAATGGAGAGATTACTCTCTAATGATTTTCAGACAGTAGTAGTTAAACTGCGTAGTTTGTATCTAAATAAAAGGTTAACATTACTGGCATGCAGAGATTACAGAAATGTACATTTTATCATGAGAAACAATCCCAATTGTGTAGCTTTAAAAAATACAAAATTCTACTTGCAATTATTTTCAGAGACTTAAAAATTAAGTTTCCATCCCTGTAGTATTTTAGCTGTCAGAATGGCTACTTCCATTATCTACCCATCCAAAATTATTCAGTTGATTTAATACCTGCAAAATTAGTAAATTTTTACCATGGGATTTAGCCTGGGGATTTTTCCAGCTATGCTGATATCAACATTTAAGGTGATTATGAATAGACTATTTCTATTCCACTAGTTCATCGTAGGAAATACTGTTTTCACAATTTATCTTCAGTGGAAAAGAGATCAGGACTGGTTATGCTATCAGGATTCAGCTCTGTGCCATTCATTGGAAAAAATAACCACAAAAATTGCTGCTGAGCTCCCTCCATCAGTGTATTCTCTTCCCAAAATCCTGCTATTCTTCTGCCAGAGCTGTTCACAGGTCAGAGAAGAGTAGGGTGTTAGGTTATTGACATAAGAAAGCTTGGATAGGCTAGAGAATATTTGTAGATATAGTCAGAGGTCTTTATAACAATATAGTTTCTCTGAGCATCTCTGTTCAGAGTGATAGGAGACAAGGAGAGAGAATGAACAGTATTGTTTTGTTATCCCACATTTTTTTCAATAACATGAGGTAGTGGGAATTGGCTCAGTAAAGTTACAGAGGTTAAATTCTAAGCCCTATTCACAAGAGACAGAGTGTACAATAGATTTTTACCTAACCTTTATAAAGCTGAACCATTTATTATATCCAGGTACTAGCCCCTTTCATCTTGCATTTCTTACTTTATGTTGAACAGGATCCAGAGAGCAGACATTTTGTTGGCTATAAAAAACTTAGATATAATCCTGAATGGCTTATTTCTAAGAATAGAATATATGTTAGCCTTAGTCAATTTTATGCTGCTGTAACAGAATACCTAAGACTGGGTAATTTATAATGAACAGAAATTTATTGGCTTGCAGTTATCTCTAGAACTGGGAAGTCCAAGATCAAGGCACCTGCATCTTGTAAGGGCCTTCTTGCTGCATCATTACATGGCAGGAGGTAGAAGGGAAAGGGCTCAAAAGAGCGCCCATTTTATAATTTCATTAATTTATTCATGAAGACAAAGACCTTATGATCTAAACACCTCCAATTGTGCCCCACCTTCCAACACTTTTTTTGAGGGGGAATTAAATTTCAACACGAGTTTTGGAGGGAACAAAAACATTCAAACCATAGTAAAATGCTTAATACTTAAATATTTTCAAATATATTTCTTAAAAATAACTATAGGTAACTTAAGTCTTTGGGATTTGAAAAGTTGAGTAGTTTTGCAGTAGCACAAATGTTTGTCAGTAGAAGATTGGTTTGAAAATTTGTAGAACATTTTATACAATGGAATGCCAATCAGCTGTTAAAGTATATGAGAACAAAGGGACATTATCAAGATGGCAACTAGACTTACTAGACTTGCCTGGTGCTCGGTTTGTGCCCCACTCCCCCCACCAAAATGGGACCAAAACAACAAATAAACAACTATATCTCAACTGGAGAGTCTGAGAAAGTATACTGGGGAGCACCAGGGGAGCAGTCAGATCCCTGTGGAGCATGGAAGTGCATGTAGCACACACAGAGAGGGGAGCAAGGCATCCTACCTCTCCAACACTGTCTACCCTGCCATGCTTATCCTGGAGCCAAGGGGACTTCTTCTTATGGGGAGATGGTAAGAAGGAGATCCTTGGCGGTTTGCCATCACCACCACAAACAGTGGCAGCAATTCCTACAAGAGGGTCCTCCAGTCTTCAAAGGCCACAGATCTTGTGTGGACAGTTGTCACACAACTACACAGCTGCATTGCCCGAGAGAAGGAACCTCTGGGACAGCTCCCACCCCTGTAACCTAAGCTGCCATGGCACAGTGCCATCCTGAAAACTGGACGCACTGCTGGAACGTGCCCTGCCCTGGGAGACAGTAGGTACCAAATCCCCCATCCCTGTGGCCCCACTGTCATTTCACTATGTTCACACAAGTGCCTACACCACAAATACCCTGACTGCCTAGAATGTAGACTTGAAAAAAATGACTAAGATCCTGATGTTCAAACCCAGGAGGCACTCTATCCTCCAGGGAAACAAGATGACCTACACAGTGTGAAAGCCTCATGCAACGGTCAAGCACATGTGCACCCACCCCTATCACCATAGGCATCCAGAAGGCAGCTTTACCCCACTGGAGAGGATCCTGTGCAGCCGTTGGCCCACTCCCTGCCCAACAGCCAAGCCAGAGTTGACCCTGTCCTCCTAGAGTGATCCCTGTGTAGCTGCCCAGTCCACATGCACCTGTCCCCAGCCCTACAGCTGTCCCAGAGACAGCTTCACCCCACCAGGGAGCCCTGTACATCCAGCTGCCTGGTCCACATGCACCCATGCTGAGTCTGACAGCCAGCTCATTGGTAGCCATGGCCTCCCAGAGAGCCTACCACACAGCCTGCTGGCCAATTACACCAACATGCACCCAGCCTGACAACAAACCCAGCACCTCTGCACCATCAAAACTGCACCACCACTGTCACAAACTCTCACAGACTATGCCACTGAGACAGTTGCAGGTATTGTAGATGACAAATTACAATGAATCTACAAAGACCACAATACTGAGTCCACCCAGAACCAGAGCCAATGCACCATTCCCAACAGACACTCTAAGATCCATCTACCAAAAAAAAAAAAAAAAAAGGCCTCTTGTTTCAAAAGCCACTTTGTAAATTGGAAAAGATGACCATTCCAGTAGAGGTCCAGATGTCAATGTAGAAACCCAGTAAACATGAAAAAGCAAGGAAACATGACATCTCCAAAGGAACAAAATAAGACTCCTATAACAGACCCTCAAAAAAGGATATTTACAAAATGCCTGAAAAGGAATTCAACACAATGATCTTAAAAAAACTCAGTGCAATACACAAGAACACAAACAATTCAATGAAATTAATAAAATAACCCATGATCTTAATTAGAAATTCAACAAAGAGATATCACAAAGAACCAAACAGAAAGTTTGGTGCTAAAGGATGAAATGAATAAAATTTAAAAATCAATTGAGAACTTCAACAACAGACTGAATAAAGAAGAAAAAAATTTCCTGAAAATGAAGATAGATCTTTTAAGATAACTCAGTCAGAGATAAAAAGGAAATAAGAATAAAAACAATGAAGAAGGGTCACATGACTTACAGGACACCATTAGTGAAAAAAATATTTGCATTATAGAAGTGTCAGCAGGGCAGAGCAAGATGGCCGAATAGGAACAGCTCCAGTCTCCAGCTCCCAGCGCGAGCAACACAAAAGACAGGTGATTTCTGCATTTTCAACTGAGGTACCAGGTTCATCGCACTAGGGAGTGCCAGACAATCAGTGCCGGTCAGCTGCTGCAGCCTGACCAGCGAGAGCTGAAGCAGGGCAAGGCATTGCCTCACCTGGAAAGTGCAAGGGGGAAGGAAATCCCATTTCCTAGCCAGGGGAACTGAGACACCCAACACCTGGAAAATCAGGTAACTCCCACCCAAATACTGCGCTTTACCAAGGGTCTTAGCAAACAGCACACCAGGAGATTATATCCCACACCTAGCCAGGAGGGTCCCATGCCCACGGAGCCTCCTTCATTGCTAGCACAGCAGTCTGCAATCTAACGGCAAGGCAACAGCGAAGCTGGGGGAGGGATGCCCACCATTGCTGAGGCTTAAGTGGTAAACAAAGCTGCTGGGAAGCTCGAACTGGGTGGAGCCCACAGCAGCTCAAATAGGCCTGCCTGTCTCTGTAGACTCCACCTCTGGGGACAGGGCACAGCTAAACAAAAAAAAAGCAGAAGAAACCTCTGCAGACGCAAATGACCTTGTCTGACAGCTTTGAAGAGAGCAGTGGATCTCCCAACGCAGAGGTTGAGATCTGAGAACGGACAGACTGCCTGTTCAAGTGGGTCCCTGACCCCTGAGTAGCCTAATGGGGAGGCATCCCCCACTAGGGGCAGACCGACATCCCACTCCTCACATGGTGGGGTACACCCCTGAGACGAAGCTTCCAAAGCAAGAATCAGACAGGTACACTCACTGTTCAGCAATATTCTATCTTCTGCAGCCTCTGCTGCTGATACCCAGGCAAACAGGGTCTGGAGTGGACCTCAAACAATCTCCAACAGACCTACAGCTGAGGGTCCTGACTGTTAGAAGGAAAACTAACAAACAGGAAGGACACCCACACCAAAACCCCATCAGTACGTCACCATCATCAAAGACCAGAGACAGATAAAAGCACAAAGATGGGGAAAAAGAAGGGCAGAAAAGCTAGAAATTAAAAAAATAAGAGGGCATCTCCCTCTCCAAAGGAACACAGCTCATCGCCAGCAACGAATCAAAGCTGGACGGAGAATGACTTTGACGAGATGAGAGAAGGAGGCTTCAGTCCATCAAACTTCTCAGAGCTAAAGAAGGAATTACATACCCAGCGCAAAGAAACTAAAAATCTTGAAAAAAGAATAGAAGAATGGATAACTAGAATAATCATGGCACAGAAGGCCAAACACGAACTGACAGAGAGAAAAACCATAACACGAGAAATACGTGACAAATGCACAAGCTTCAGTAACCAACTCGATCAACTGGAAGAAAGAGTATCAGCGATTGAGGATCAAATGAATGAAATGAAGTGAGAAGAGAAGTCGAAAGAAGAAAGAGGAAAAAGAAATGAACAAAGCCTTCAAGAAGTATGGGATTATGTGAAAACACCAAATCTGCGTCTGATTGGGGTGCCTGAAAGTGAGGGGGAAAATGGAACCAAGTTGGAAAACACTCTTCAGGATATCATCCAGGAGAACTTCCCCAACCTAGTAGGGCAGGCCAACATTCAAATTCAGGAAATACAGAGAACGCCACAAAAATACTCCTCGAGAAGAGCAACTCCAAGACACATAATTGTCAGATTCACCAAAGTTGAAATGAAGGAAAAAATGTTAAGGGCAGCCAGAGAGAAAGGTTGGGTTACCCACAGGGAAGCCCATCACACTAACAGCAGATCTCTCGGCAGAAACTCTACAAGCCAGAAGAGAGTGGGGGCCAATATTCAACATTCTTAAAGAAAAGAATTTTAAACCCAGAATTTCATATCCAGCCAAACTAAGTTTCATAAGTGAAGGAGAAATAAAATCCTTTACAGATAAGCAAATGCTTAGAGATTTTGTCACCACCAGGCCTGCCTTACAAGAGACCCCGAAGGAAGCACTAAACATGGAAAAGAACAACCGGTACCAGCCATTGCAAAAATATGCCAAAATGTAAAGACCATCGATGCTAGGAAGAAACTTCATCAACTAACGAGCAAAATAGCCGGTTGATATCATAATGACAGGATCAAGTTCACACATAACAATATTAAACTTAAATGTAAATGGACTAGATGGTCTAATTAAAAGACACAGGCCAGGCGCGGTGGCTCAAGCCTGTAATCCCAGCACTTTGGGAGGCCGAGACAGGCGGATCACGAGGTCAGGAGATTGAGACCATCCTGGCTAACATGGTGAAACCCCGTCTCTACTAAAAAATACGAAAAACTAGCCGGGTGAGGTGGTGGCGCCTGTAGTCCCAGCTACTCGGGAGGCTGAGGCAAGAGAATGGCGTAAACCTGGGAGGCGGAGCTTGCAGTGAACTGTGATCCGGCCACTGCACTACAGCCTGGGCGACAAAGCGAGACTCCGTCTCAAAAAAAAAAAAAAGACATAGACTGGCAAACTGGATAAAGAGTCAAGACCCATCAGTTTGCTATATTCAGGAGACCCATCTCACATGCAGAGACACACATAGGCTCAAAATAAAGGGATGGGAGAAGATCTACCAAGCAAATGGAGAACAAAAAAAATCAGGGGTTGCAATACTAGTCTCTGATAAAACAGACTAAATCGTCAATATCCAAAGAGACAAAGAAGGCCATTACATAACAGTAAAGGGATCAATTCAACAGGAAGAGCTAACTATCCTAAATATATATGCACCCACTACAGGAGCACCCAGATTCATAAAGCAAGTCCTTAGAGACTTACAAAGAGACTTAGACTCCCATACAATAATAATGGGAGACTTCAACACCCCACTGTCAACATTAGACAGATCAACGAGACAGAAGGTTAACAAGGATATCCAGGAATTGAACTCATCTCTGCACCAAGCAGACCTAATAGATATCTACAGAACTCTCCACCCCAAATCAACAGAATATACATTCCTCTCAGCACCACATCGCACTTATTCCAAAATTGACCACATAATTGGAAGTAAAGCACTCCTCAGCAAATGTACAAAAACAGAAATTATAACAAACAGTCTCTCAGACCACAGTGCAATCAAACTAGAACTCAGGACTAAGAAACTCAATCAAAACTGCTCAACTACATGGAAACTGAACAACCTGGTCCTGAATGACTACTGGGTACATAATGAAATGAAGGCAGAAATAAAGATGTTCTTTGAAACCAATGAGAACAAAGATACAACATACCGGAATCTCTGGGACACATTTAAAGCAGTATGTAGAGGGAAATTTATAACACTAAATGCCCACAAGAGAAAGCTGGAAAGATCTAAAATTGACACTGTAACATCACAGTTAAAAGAACTAGAGAAGCAAGAGCAAACACATTCAAAAGCTAGCAGAAGGCAAGAAATAACTAAGATCAGAGCAGAACTGAAGGAGATAGAGACACAAAAAACCCTCCAAAAAATCAATGAATCCAGGAGTTGGTTTTTTGAAAAGATCAACAAAATTCATAGATGGCTTAGCAAGACTAATAAAGAAGAAAAGAGAGAAGAATCAAATAGACGCAATAAAAAATGATAAAGGGGATATCACCACCGACCCCACAGAAATACAGACTACCATCAGAGAATACTATAAACACCTCTACACAAATAAACTAGAAAATCTAGAAGAAATGGATAATTTCCTGGACACTTACACTCTCCCAAGACTAAACCAGGAAGAAGCTGAATCCCTGAATAGACCAATAGCAGGCTCTGAAATTGAGGCAATAATTAATAGCCTACCAACCAAAAAAAGTCCAGGACCAGATGGATTCACAGCTGAATTCTACCAGAGGTACAAGGAGGTGCTGGTACTATTCCTTCTGAAACTATTCCAATCAATAGAAAAAGAGGGAATCCTCCCTAACTCATTTTATGAGGCCAACATCATCCTGATGCCAATACCTGGCAGTGACACAACAAAAAAAAAGAGAATTTTAGACCAATATCCCTGATGAACATTGATGCAAAAATCCTCAGTAAAATACTGGCAAACCAAATCCAGCAGCACATCAAAAAGCTTATCCACCAGGATCAAATGGGCTTTATCCCTAGGATGCAAGGCTGGTTCAACCTACGCAAATCAATAAATGTACTCCAGCATATAAACAGAACCAAAGACAAAAACCACATGATTATCTCAATAGATGCAGAAAAGGCGTTTGACAAAATTCAACAGCCCTTCATTCTAAAAACTCTCAATAAATTCGGTATTGATGGAACGTATCTCAAAATAATAAGAGCTATTTATGACAAACCCACAGCCAATATCATACTGAATGGGCAAAAACTGGAAGCATTCCCTCTGAAAACTGGCACAAGACAGAGATGCCCTCTCTCACCACTCCTATTCAACATAGTGTTGGAAGTTCCGGCTAGGGCAATCAGGCAAGAGAAAGAAATCAAGGGTATTCAGTTAGGAAAAGAAGAAGTCAAATTGTCCCTGTTTGCAGATGACATGATTGTATATTTAGAAAACCCCATTGTCTCAGCCCAAAATCTCCTTAAGCTGATAAGCAACTTCAGCAAAGTCTCAGGATACAAAATTAATGTGCAAAAATCACAAGCATTCTTATACACCAGTGACAGTCAAACAGAGAGCCAAATCAGGAATGAACTTCCGTTCACAATTGCTTCAAAGAGAATAAAATACCTAGGAATCCAACTTACAAGGGATGTAAAGGACTTCTTCAAGGAGAACTACAAACCACTGCTCAGTGAATAAAAGAGGACACAAACAAATGGAAGAACATACCATGCTCATGGATAGGAAGAATCAATATCATGAAAATGGCCATACTGCCCAAGGTAATTTATAGATTCAATGCCATTCCCATCAAGCTACCAATGAGTTTCTTCACAGAATTGGAAAAAACTGCTTTAAAGTTCATATGGAACCAAAAAAGAGCCTGCATTGCCAAGACAATCCTAAGTCAATAGAATAAAGCTGGAGGCATCACACTACCTGACTTCAAACTATACTACAAGGCTACGGTAACCAAAACAGCATGGTACTGGGACCAAAACAGAGAGATAGACCAATGGAACAGAATAGAATCCTCAGAAATAATACCACACATCTACAGCCATCTGATCTTTGACAAACCTGAGAGAAACAAGAAATGGGGAAAGAATTCCCTATTTAATAAATGGTGCTGGGAAAATCGGCAAGCCATAAGTAGAAAGCTGAAACTGGATCCTTTCCTTACTCCTTATATGAAAATTAATTCAAGATGGATTAGAGACTTAAATGTTAGACTTAATACCATAAAAACCCTAGAAGAAAACCTAGGTAATACCATTCAGGACATAGGCATGGGCAAAGACTTCATGTCTAAAACACCAAAAGCAATGGCAACAAAAGCCAAAATGGACAAATGGGATCTAATTAAACTAAAGAGCTTCTGCATAGCAAAAGAAACTACCATCAGAGTGAACAGGCAACCTACAGAATGGGAGAAAATTTTTGCAATCTACTCATCTGACAAAGGGCTAATATCCAGAACCTACAAAGAACTCAAACAAATTTACAAGAAAAAACCAACAACCCCATCCAAAAGTGGGCAAAGGATATGAACAGACATTTCTCAAAAGAAGACATGCATACAGCCAACAGCCACATGAAAAAATACTCGTCATCACTGGCCATCAGAGAAATGCAAATCAAAACCACAATGAGATACCATCTCACACCAGTTAGAATGGCAATCATTAAAAAGTCAGGAAACAACAGGTGCTGGAGAGGATGTGGAGAAATAGGAACACTTTTACACTGTTGGTGGGATTGTAAACTAGTTCAACCATTATGGAAAACAGTATGGCAATTCCTCAAGGATCTAGAGCTGGAAGTACCATGTGACCCAGCCATCCCATTACTGGGTATATACCCAAAGGATTATAAATCATGCTGCTAGAAAGACACATGCATATGTATGTTCATTGCGGCACTATTCACAATAGCAAAGTCTTGGAATCAACCGAAATGTCCATCAGTGACAGACTGGATTAAGAAAATGTAGCACATATACACCATGGAATACTATGCAACCATAAAAATGTATGAGTTTGTGTCCTTTGTAGGGACATGGATGCAGTTGGAAACCATCATTCTCAGCAAACTATTCCAAGAACAGAAAACCAAACACTGCATGTTCTCACTTATAGGTGAGAACTGAACAATGAGATCACTTGGACTCTGGAAGGGGAACATCACACACCAGGGCCTATTATTGGGAGGGGAGAGGGAGGAGGGATTGCACTGGGAGTTATACCTGATGTAAATGACGAGTTCATGGGTGCTGACGAGTTGATGGGTGCCGCACACCAACATGGCACAAGCATACATATGTAACAAACCTGCACGTTATGCACATGTACCCTAGAACTTAAAGTATAATTTTAAAAAAAGAAAAAAAAAGTAGTGTCAGAGGGAAAAGAAATAGAGAAAGGCACAGAAAACCTATTTAATGAAATAATAACTGAAAACTTCCAAAATCTGAAGAAAGCTGTGAACATCCAGTTCCAGGAAGCTCAAATATTCTCAGTGTGATTCAATATCCCCAAAATCGTCTCTGAAGCATATTAAAATAGGACTGTCAAAATCACTGACAAATGGAGAATTCTAAAAGCTACAAGAGAAAAATATTGAGTCACATATAAGGGAATCTCCATTAGACTATCAATAAATTTCTCAGTAAAAACCTTGCAGACCAGGAGAGAGTGCAAAAATACATTCAAATCATTGAAATAAAAAAACCTGTCAGTCAATAATACTATATTCGTTAAAGCTATCCTTCAGAAATGAAGGAGAAATAAAGACCTTTCTGGATAAGTAAAAACTGAATAAATTCATCAGCACTAAACTGGCTTTACAAGAAATGCTTCAGAGGGTGCTGACTGGGAATTAAAAGATGATAATTACTACCATGGAGGCATGTGAAAGTATAAAATATACTCATCTAGGTAAATCCAGAATTATACTCAGAACACCCCAGTGTAGTAATGGTGCTATGTAAATCTTTCAATCCTCCTATAACAATGTCTAAAGTCAAAAAGGTCAAAAACATCAGCTGCTACAATTAGTGGCTAAAAATACTGTAGACTTTTTTCTCTCCCCATCCCACAATTTGTATTTTGGTTGCCTTAATTTACATCTTTAGAAAATTAAGACACCCAAAATACAAATTGTAGGATAGGGAAAGGAAAAAGCCTACAGTATTTTTATGCAGGCAAAATTAAGTTGTTATCAACCTAAAATATTCTACCTACAAGACTCTTTATTTTAGCCCCACCACAAAGAAAGAAAAAAAGAGCAGGTACACAAGTAATAACATGGCCAGTTGTGTAAGTTTATACCTGTAGTCCAAATACTAATGACATTGTGGTGGGAGGATCACTGGAGGCCAGGAGTACAAGGGTGTCATAGGGTACATGATCAGACCTGCAGATAACCACTACATTCCAGCCTGGGCAACACAGTGGGGCCCTGTCTCTAAAAAAAAATTTACAAAATTAAAAAAAAAACCCAGCTGTATTTTGCCCAGAAGAGAACTACCTTACCATTAAAGACAAATACAGATTGAAAATGAAACAATGGGAAAAGAGATCCCATGCACATGGAAACTAAAAGCAAGCAGGAGTTGCCATACTTACATCAGATAAATTGGGCTTTAAGTCAAAAATTGTTTTAAAAAATAGACAAAGAAGGTCATTATGTAATGATAATTCAACAAGAGGATATAGCAATTCTAAAAAATATGTACACCCAACACCAGAGTACACAAATATATAAAGCATATATTATTAGAGCTAAATGGAGAGATATCCTGCAATATAATAATAGGGGACTTTAACACCCCACTTTCAACAATGAACAGATCAACTAGATAGAAAACCAACAAAGAAACATTGGAGTTGCAATGACATACACCAAATGAACCCAGCAGACATATACAGAAGATTCCACCCAACAGCTATGGAATACACATTCTCCTCAACTGCACATTAAACATTTTTCAGGATAGATCGTATTTCAGGCCACAAAACAAGTCTTAACAAATTGAAGAAGGTAGAGATAATGAAAGTATTTTTTTTAGGCCACAAAGGCATAAAACTAGAAGTCAATCATAACAAAAACAGAAACTTCAGTAACCTTACTAATACTTGGGAAATTAAACAAGATGCTCCCAAATAACCAAAAGGCCAAAGAAGAAATTAAAAGGAAAATTAAACCTTTCTTTGAGACAAATGTACATGGAAACACATCATATCAAACCCTACAAGACACAGGAAAAGATGTTCAGAGAGGGCAGTTTATAACAATAAATGCCTACATGAAAAAAAAAAAGAATTTCTAATGAAAAACCTAACCATGCACCTCAAGAAACTAAAAGACAAGAACAAAGTAAACCCGAAATTGGTAGAAGGAAAACAATAATAAAGCTCAGAGCAGAAATGAACAAATAGAAGCTAAAGAAACAATTCAAAAGATCAATAAAAGGAAGAGTTGCTGTTTTGAAAAGATAAGCAAAATAAGAATCCTTTAACCTAGACTAAGAAGAAAAAGGATCCAAATTAGTAAAATGAGAGATTGAAAAGGATATATTACAACTGATGTCACAGAAATACAAAAGATCGTAAAAGACCATTATCAACAACTGTACACCAACACACTTGAGAATATAGGAGAAATGAATAAATTCCTGAACACGTACAACCTACCAAGATTAAGTTATGAAGAAAGAGAAAATGTATTGATTCTGAAAAGGCCAATAAGCAGTGAGGATATCGAGTCAGTAATAAGGAGTCATCTTCCATTAAAAAACAAACAAAAAAAATACCAGCCCAGGACTTGATGGTTTCACTGCTGAATTCACCTAAATATTTAAAGAAAAACTAGTACCAATTCTCCTTAAACTATTCCAGAAAATTAAGGAGGGAATACTTCCAAACTCATTTTATAAAGCCAGCATTACGTTGATTTCAAAACCAGACAAGGACACAACAGCAACAACAACAAAGAAAATCATAGGCCAATATTTCTGATGAACATAGATGCAAAAACTCTCAGCAAGATACTAGCAAACTGAATAACAGTAGCTTAAAAAGATAATTCTCTATAATCAAGTAGGATTCATCCCAGAGATGCAAGGATGACTCAACTCTATGCAAATCAATAAACATGAAACACCTAAAGACAAAAACCATGTGATCATTTCAATAGATGCAGAAAAACATTTGACAAAATTCAACATATTTTCATGATAAAAAAAAAAAAAACCTCTTAACAAATTAGGTATAGAAGACTCTCAACAAGTTGGGTACCTCATCATAATAAAGGCCATATATAACAAACCCACAGCTAAGATCATGCTGAACAAGGAAAAAAGACTAGAATGCTCACTTTCACCGGTCCTATTCAACATAGTACTGAAAGTCCTAGCCAGTGCAATTAGCCAAAAGAAAGAAAGAAAAGCCATCTAATTTGGAAAGGAGGAAGTCAAATTGTTCCTGCTTGCAGATAACATAATCTTATATATAGAAAACCCTGATGACTCCACCAAAAAAAAAAAAAAAAAAAAATTCTAGAAGTAATAAATTCAGCAAAGTCACAGGATAAAAAAATCAGCATACAAAAGTTAATAGCATTTCTACATGCTAATAGCAAACTATCTGAAAAATAAATCAGGAAACCAATTTTATTTGCTATAGCTACCAAACAAATAAGATGCCTAAGAATAAACTTAACTAAGAAGGTGAAAGATGTTGACATTGAAACTATAAAACATTGCTGAAATAAATTGAAGAAGACACAAATAAATGGAAAGCTAATCCATGCTCATAGATTGGAAGAACTCACATTTTTTAAATGGCCGTACTACTCAAAATGATCTGTAGATTTAATGTAATCTCTATAAAAATATCAATGATATTCTTCACAGAAATAGAAAAAAAAACCCTCAAATTCATATGAAAGCACAAAAGGCCCTCAATAGCCAAAATAGTTATGAGCAAAAAAATAAAACTGGAGGCATCAAGCTGTCTGATTTCACAATATACTGCAAAGCTATCGTAACAAAAACAGCATGGTACTGGCATAAAGGCAGACTTGTAGAACAGTGAAATAGAATAGAGAACCCAGAAATTAATGGACACACATACAGCCAACTGATTTTCAACAGCAGTGCCAAGAACACACCTTGGAGAAAAGGCAGTCTTTTCAATAAATGGTGCTGGGAAAATTGGATATCCATATGCAGAAGGATAAGACTAGACCCCCACTTCTCACCATATACAAAAATCAACTCAAAATGGATTAAAGACTTAAATGTAAAACCTGAAACTATGAAACTACTAGAAGAAAACATATGGGAAATGCTTTATAACACTGGGCTATGCAAGGATTTTTAAAATAAGACTTGAAAACCCAGGCAACAAAAGCAAAAATAGACAAATGTGATTACATCAAACTAAAAAGCTTTGCACAGCAAACAAGTAACAGAGTGAGGAGACAACCTACAGAATAGGAGAAAATATCTGCATACTATCTATCTAACAAGGGGTTAATATCCGGATATGTAAGAAACTTAAAAAACAGCAAATAATAATAATAATAAATAACCCAATTTAAAAATTGGCAAAAGAAAGACCTTAACTGACATTTCTCAATGAAGACATACAAATGGCCAGGAGGTACACAAAAAAAGAAAATGCTCAACATCACGAATCACCAGGGAAACATAAAAACACAATGAGAAAACACTTCACTCCAATTAGAGTGGCTATTATCAAAAAGACAACAGAAAACATGTGCCAGTGAGGATCTAAAGAAAAGTGAACACTTATACACTGTTGGAAGAATTGTAAATTAGTACAGCCACTATAGAAAACAGTATGGCGATTCCTGAAAAAACTAAAAATAGAACTACCATGTAATCCAGCAATGTCATTCCTGGTATATATGCAAAGGAAATGAAATCAGAATGTTGAAGAGATATCTGCACTCTATGTTTATTGTAACACTATTTACAATAGCTAAACTATGGAATCAACCTAAATGCCCAACAACGAATGAATGGATGAAGAAAATGTGGTATATACACAATGGACTACTACTTAGCCATAAAAAGAATGCAATTTTGTCATTTGAAACATTGAGGGACCTGGAGGACATCATGTTAAGTGCAATAAGCCAGGTACAGAAAGACCAATACCACATGATCTCAGTTATATGTGGAACTGAAAAAAAAAAAAAGTTGTTATTATAGAAGCAGAAAGTAGAACAGGGATTACCAAAGACTGGAAAGGTGGGGAAAGAGGAGGACGGAGAAAGATTGGTCAACAGGCACAAAGTTACAATTAGAAGGAATCTGGTGCTCTATTGCACGGTAGAGTGACTATGGTTAATAGTATGGTATTGCGTATTACAAAATAGCTTTGAGTGTTATCACCACAAAGAAATGATAAATACATGAAATGATAGATACGCTAAATGCCCTGATTTTATAATTATACTGTTGTATAATTATATGTATATATGTATCAAACATCAAATTTTACCCCATAAATATGTACAATTACAATGTGTCAATAAACATGAACAAAGGTACATACAGTATTTTAAAACAAAACAAAAATATATAAAAACACCTTTATGTCCTAATGTGACATGAGATCTATTCAATATTATTAGCTGAAATAAGCAAGATTGTAAGGGGAGAACAGAATATATTTACATATATTTGCTAACATATGCACCAAATGTCTTTGAAAGTATTCACAAGAAATATCAGTTGCCTCTGTGGAGGGTGATGCCTGGAGGACCAGAGTGGAAGGGAAAGTTTCACTGCTTTTGAATTTTTAAAACATTTTGCACTATATACAGTATTATTTATACAACAGGTAAATACAATTTAAATTTAAATGTCCTAACACCAATGTATTGTGAGGTAGGCTGTTTGATACACTATTGGTGATATTCTGGGTTGGAATAATCTTTCTTGAAAGCAGTTTAATAACAAGAAACAAGAATCTTTAAGCAGTTTTACTTTTTAACATAGCAAATATACTTTCTGGTATCTATCCTCAGAAAATATACAGAGATAAAATGTTTATCATGGTGTTATTTATAACCATGAAAAATTAGAAATAACCTAAATGTCCAATGAAATTGGAACAAATAAATTTGATGTAGTCATACAACAGAATAACATACAGCTATTTAAAACCATTTCGAATAAATATTTAACAACATGCTCAAAATATTGTGAATAGAAAAGTAAGGTGCAAGGTTTCACACATGGCATGACCCTAATTTTCCCCAAAAGCTATGTATGTACATACTCACATGTTTATGATGTGGTTCAGGATATGCTACCCCAAAATATAACACCTTGGCTTGGAGGAAACAGCAGAAACAAGACATTCACTCTTACCTCTTTCACCTATCTTCACCTGAGGCAGGACATACGAGGATTCTGTCTTTCCTATGAAGTAGTCATAAAACCTTCATTCCAGAGGTGTCTTCCGTATATCCAGAGGAAAGGAACATCCTTATCCTCCAAGACACAGACACACAAAGAACAATCTGAATGGTTTCCCAAGTTTAATACCATTAGGTTATATCCTCTTTTGTCCAATCAGACCTTTGCAAAACTGACCACTCTTCATCAAACCTAAGCATAACAATACAGTTTTCCCTGTTTCTCTGGGTCTTCATTTCTGAAGTCCCCTGTGTCATGTAAAACTTAAATAAATTTGTGTGTTTTTCTCTTGTAAATGTGTCTTTTGTTACAAGGGTCTCACCATGAATCCATCAATGAATGAGAAAAAAAATCAATTTTTTCCTATACTTCTTCTCTTGCATACACATACAAACAGAAGAAAGAAACCCCACAACATATTAAGATAATTATCTCTGGATGCTAATTCAATATCACTGAATTTCAGTATCCCCTAGATATGATTTTCAGTATCATGTTGCAAATTGCTGATATTTTACAAATTTTCTATGATGCAAATGTATTATTCTTGTCAACTTAAAGGATATTTAGAAAAAAATTGGAATATTTAATGCTTTACAACATTTTAAACGTAAAGAAATACCTTGGGTCATATTGTAAATTCTTCTCCCAATAATTCTGTACATTGTTAACAAAACATTTGGAGTTACAAAACATATCACTTATAAAAGTAAAGACAAAAATAAAATTATATTTACTCTTACTAGATCTGTTATGAAAAGTAGGGGTTCCAGAAAGAGAAGAGTTCTGTGGTCAAATAAGTTAAAGAAACATTAGAGCTACATTTCATAGCCTCCTCCTCTTAGAGATAATGAATTAATTAATGTTATCATTGTTTAACCATTTAACCTAAAGTTTCTCTGTCTTCCTCTCTCTCCTTCTCTAAATATCTAAATATACCCTAGTATTCCAAAGAACATAGTTAAGAAGATGATGAGCTTGGGAACCTTTAAGACCCCTCTGTCTAATCTCTAATACTTTCTGGTTCTGTGGCACTGGCTCACTGCAACCTCAGTGACAACCATAGTGTGAGGGCTGTCCTAACTCTCTCCTGATTTCCCCAAGGCAAGGTATCACACCTGATCACTTCATTGTCCATATCCACCCTCCCTTCCCCAGTAGGGTTTACCTGCACAGTATCACTTCTACCTATCAGCATATCAGAAAAACTTGAACACATACTAAAACACTGTGCAACTGTGTTTCTGATGGGACAAAAATTATTAGTGTAAGAGAATCTCCACCATTTCCACTTTCTTTAGAAGACAGGTCAGTTTTTTAATTTCCTGTGCTCAGTTTTTTCTCTCCCTTGCCCTCCAAGAAAGTCTCTGCCATTTTTCTTTGAGCTTTAACGATGCAGATTTGGGAGAATGGGAAAAAGAAGAAGTGGTAGGCAAGCTGCAAAGAAAAATACTGGAAAAGAAATAGAAGGGGAAACAGTTGAGAGCAGTAGAAGAAAGTGGAGTTTTAAGAATTGTTGCTGTGGATCACGTATTGTCCTTGTAATGTTTAAAAAATAATAAGACATATGGAAGAAAGTGTCACAGGACTTTCCCTTAGTTCAGCAAAGATGGGGTCCTTATCCGTCTCATGGCCACAAAAATGTAGGCTCGCAGATGGTTTAAAGGTGAGTGAAGCAGGATTTTATTGGGTGAAAAGGAAGAAAGTGGGGAAACAGGGACTCTCGCTAGGCCAGAATCCCTGCTAGAGCACTTCCCGCCTGGCAGTTATTCAAATCCCAGGTTCCACACAGGAAGAGGAGGATCCAGGCTCCTGAACTTCGCTAAGCTCCACCTCATTGGGAAGGCTGGTTGGAGCTTCTCCAGGGACCCCCTCCCACCTGGCTGTCTTATTCTCCCCTCTAAAAAAATACATCTAGCTGCCGTTAGATTCAGGATAAGGACAAAGACCAATCTTAACTGCTTCCTGCTGAAAGAGGGCACTACTGTTTTGGGGAAATGACAGTCAGAGCTCCCTCAGAGGCCTATTTGAGGGACTCCAGCAGAAGGGCCCATCGTCAGAGGCTCCAGTTGCATGACTGTGTGGAGTTTGATGGCCTGAAGGCAAGAACAGACAAACTGGGTTATTAGAAAACATGTATCAAAATGAAACATGTTTCATTTTGGGGGTTAGAACAGCTCAAAAATTCCAAGGCTTTTTACCAGTTTGCACATGGAAAGAGAGGCCAAAATCCCGACTGGCAAAAAAAAAAAAAAAGAAAAACCTTATCCTTTTGCCAGCATGTTGGGCTTCTGGGTACCCTTCCACTGGTCCCTATCCTAACCCAACCAGTTTAAGGTTTGGGAAATTAACTCTTTCCATTTTGGAGGATGCATCTGAGGGGAGTGTCCCATAGTACAGAGACCCAATTACCTATTAGTGAAGAGAAAACCGAGGAGACGAAAGGAAAAAGAAGGCATTTTTAAAAGGCATCCCAAAGGTTCAGGATGCATTTGAAAGGGGTACAGAGTGAAGAGGAATGGCTACCCATTTAGAAAGGGGAAGCAGACGTCCCTGTTTCCCTTCTCTTCCTAGCAGATACCCAGCAGTAAGTGAGGGAGAGAGAGAAGAGTGTCTATTTTCCCTCTTCCATCCTTGCATCCCCATGTTCTGGTGACCTTGGTAGGTGCCACCATGGGTGTAAAAGCAACTTGCACCCATGAAACAGAGGGCCCTCGAGAACAGGAATTACCCCTCTCACCTGTCTCTTTCCTGCCTACTGTCAGTAGTCTTCAAATTCTCTAGACCTCATTTATGCCATGAATATTAACATGGCCTTTATCCATGAAACAGGAATCTTAGTGTTGGCTTATTTGGCAGGAATCAGCCAAGCTTACGTGCCCTATGCCTTTCAACCTCTGTTGTCATTTGCCTCTGGATCCCTCAGATCCAATTTTCTTTCCTAGGGCTTTGACCCTAAGCTTGGAATTGCATCTGGGACAAAAATGTATCTCGGGGGCAGGGGAGAGGGGAGTCGCATGGACTCCTTATCATAAGCCAAATGCTAAGGTGAAACTGCAGAACTGAGTCCTCCTCCAAGGGAGAGGAAAAGGGTGTCTTTTGACATACCCAGATAACTGGTAGCTGTAGTTATGCTTGCTAGGATTTGGGTGCACGGTACTTGGCTTTGGTTAGCTCCTTTGGTTATACTTTCCCAAAAGGAAACCTCTGAGTGACAGGCATCCTATTTATTCCAGTCACCTGGCAGTATTTGTAGGATAATTGCTCAGAACTAAAATATTGATCTGGATTTCTATATTACCCATCCCTTTTGTTCTTTATGAACTGCAGCCAGGGATTGCTGGTTGGTTCTCAGGAGCAAGCAGGGTTAGTCTAAAATGTAGGCAAAAACTTAAAAACTAATAATGAGTTTAGAATTTAATGACAAATGTATGAGAAGTTTTGAAACATTATTTATCTCTCTTTAGTCCTCGTGTTTATTAAAAAACAATTCATTGTGGGACTGAGTGGTTTGCAAAATAGACTTAAGTTTTATAATTGGCCTGATTATTTGCATAAATTACAGCAAGAATAATTATTTCTACATAGGTCTTTTGGATTGCCTTGATGGAATTCTGTTCCACAAAGAATCTCAGATAAAACCTTTTAAAGCTGAGCCCAACCATGGGTTTGTATCCTCAAATACCTGTGAGTCGGGTGATCCTCTCCTCTTAAGGTCGCAAGATAAACTTAGAGTTCCTGGACCTGTTAGAAAGTGACATTCTTTACTAACCACAGGTCAGGAACCCAGTACATGGACTGTGTAGATGAGGGTATGAGGCCACTTTCTCCAGTGGGCTTTTATTGGCTCTGCAGGTCGAGATTGACTCCTTAAAGGGAAGCATATCCTTCCAGTCAAACCTTTGGTTTTCTCCAGTTGTATTCTCTTGCAAGAGAAAAATGGATTCTTATTGCACTGATGCAACTAATTATATTGCCATAAAAAAACTCACAGGTAGTTTCCAAATTGTAGAGGAGCCAGGCAGAGAGAAACAAACATACTCCAAATTTTGATCACAGGAGTGTACACCTTACTTAATTATTAAAGGCCATAAATAGTTCAAAATGAGTTTCCTTGACTCTGAAAAACAAAACATGGGTCAGCAATATTCCAAGCAAAAGTCAAAAACGTTGCTTCAGCTTTCTGAGTTCAGTCCATTTAGTGAACTCTTGTTTTGGTTGATATTCATGAGCATTTCAGCTCTTTGTGAGACCTGTACATTTTCCTTTATTCCAATGTCACAGTCTCCAAAGTTATCAGAAGCCTGTATTTGAGAGCACAAAGTTCTATAGCTTATTATAAGCCATCTTTTGAAAAGGATTAAAATAAAACAACAATTTTCCATGAATAGCAAAATGTCCAGGGTAGTCACAGTTAAAAACACAATTGTCAAATAAGTTTGGTTGTCTCTGTGGCTTCCAATAACATAACATAACAACCTTATGATTGATAGCATATACTCAGATATTAAAATTCTAGAAATCCCATACAGTTTTGGAACATATATTAGCATTATTCACCAAGATATAACCTAAAGAAGATTGAACATCATTTTGGCAATTTCATATACCTAAATATGTCAAATAATCCTGTTTACCTCTCTCTTCTGGACATTCCAGGGGTTCTCTGGACTATCCAAAAAGCCAAGTGTCAGGGAAGATAATTTTCAAACTGAAGTTTGATTTGGGGAAGGCTTTAAAATATGTTTAAAGCACTTGATGTTATGAAATAGTATTCCAGATTACAATAAGTTATTTATTTTGCTAAAATGATGACTCAGAAATTTTAAAGAAGCGAAAAGTTTGTATAACCCTTTTGAATGTAGTCAATATGTTCACATAGAGAACCTCCTCTGCAAGAATAATTTCCACAATTCATCTACCACTTTTTTGAACTTTCAGCTTTTTCCTAATTTAACTCAAAACAATGCTTTAACCCTAGGCAAAAGTTTACATTTCCATGCCTTCATATAACCTTTTACTAAAAAACACATTTTACTGTTTTTACACACCTTGCACGTAAATCTATTTTCAGTAGTTTCAATTATGTGTTATAATGGTAACTCCTATCAATTTTTAATTTTAAGATAAAACTTAGTAAATTGCTTTAATTGTGTGCTAAGTGCATCTAAGGTTTGCCTTCTTAGTTAAGGGCATGGTTAGTTCCGTAAGTCCCCAGGCCTAAACAATTGTAAAGCAGGCAAGACAGACAGTGCTCAAAATCCAAAAAGCATTTGTAACTTTAAAACATTCAGCAAACCTTGCGTCTGAGCTGCATAGGTTAGTTTACCTATTTACATTTTGATGACAACTACATTTTACCAATAATCTTTAAGGCTACTTTTATTTTTCAAAGATTAAAGTCACATGAACTGAAACGTTTCACAGCTTGTAACTTCCCTTTAAAAAAATATTAGATACAAGCCCTTGTCTTTCTTTAGGCCAAATTAATTAGAGCTCTTTTTACAGACATCACACACAGTACATACACAGACAGGCAGAAGAAAACCCAGTCACTGGGTGGGGTCCTCTAGGAGACAGAGCTAGGAAAACATGCAGATATGAACCAGAGGGGACTCATCCTCTAAGGCAGTATTGCTAAACCAAACCTTGCCAAGTGGTTACTGGCCATGCCCCAAGGATGTAAAGCAAGATGGAGGCTTACAGGACAAGCCACACAGACATGCAAAGCACACCAGATTTGGCCACAGCCCAAGACCAGCTCCACAAATCCTTCTTCATAATTAAAGCTTTACAGAAAATATGAACAGTGATAGTTGGGGGACCTGGTCTAGTAAAGGGGGAAAAAAACTTCAAAAGTTAACTGCTGACGGGGTGGAGAAGAGGAAAGAAAAAACAATTTAATTCCTTGGGAAGAATCTCTTATTCTTATGCAGCTGGTTACTCCACCTGGGAGAAAAGATGAAGCTAACTTACTGTCCAACACAGTTGAAACCCTTTGGCTGGTGAAGGGGAAGGCCGCCTCAGCCTGGCTGGGAACCCTTTGGCTGGTGAAGGGGAAGGCCGCCTCAGCCTGGCTGGGAACCAGCCTGCAGATTGTGCAGAACCCTTCGGCCATGTGTCCCAGCCCCAGCAGGGAGTGGGGAGTGGTCGGGAGCTGCTGCTTACTGGTCCCTCCTGAAAGATGAAGGAAAAGGCCATGAAAAAGCCTGGGAGTGACAGGGCAGGTGGGGACGCTGTTTCCCCCACCCTCAAAAGTCTGAGTATGAAAAGACTTAGAAGCAACAGTGAGAAGTTTTGAGTCCCCATTTCACTCACCGCTTCTCAAGCCCCACATTGGGTGCCAAAAGTGTTGCAGGGCTTTTCCTTAGTTCAGCTAAAGATGGGGTCCTTTTGCATCCCATGACCATGAAAATTTAGGCTCACAGACAGTTTGAAGGGTGCACGAAGTAGGGTTTTATTGGGTGAAAAGGAAGAAAAGGGGAAAATGGACTAAGCCAGAGTCCCTGCTAGGATGCTTCCTGCCTAGTGGCTCATATCCCAGGTTCCACTCAGGCTCCTTCCTGCTGCAAATGTCGTGAACTTCCCAAGGCTCCACCTCAGTGGGCAGGCTGGTTGGGACTTATCCAGGGACCCCCTCCCCAACTTGACTGTCTCAAAATGAAAGAAGAAGAGAATAAAAGAAGAAGGGAAGGAAATAAGGAAGGTAGGAAAGAAAAAAGAAAGGAAGACAGTATTATCTTAAAAATTGTGTTGTGGTTTCTAGACTGAAGTTCTTTGACCATACCACAGCTTTTAAATAGACCATGCAAGTCACTTTTAATAGTGTAACAAGCTGGCCGGGCGTGGTGGCTCATGCCTGTAATCCCAGCACTTTGGGAGGCTGAGGCGGGCAGATCACAAGGTCAGGAGATCGAGACCATCCTGGCTAACATAGTGAAACCCCATCTCCACTAAAAATACAAAAAATTAACTGAGCATAGTGATGGGCGCCTGTAGTCCCAGCTACCCAGCAGGCTGAGGCAGGAGAATGGTGTGAACCCAGGAGGCAGAGCTTGCAGTGAGCCGAGATCATGCCACTGCACTCCAGCCTGGGCAACAGAGGGAGATTCTGTCTCAAAAAAAAAAAAAAAAAAAAAATAGTGTAACAAGCTTAGAAGCTCACACACTCTAAGTAGAAGATTATGTAGGCCTGGAAAAAATGGTAGGTTACTGCCAGTCATGCAGCATCTTTATTAGAAAATTCATTGATTACAAAGGAGAGAGGAAGTGAGCAGATTCTGGAGCATAAAAAGGGGAAAGAATAGCAGCTCTGAAATTAGCATATTTGCTTAAATTTCAGAGTCTATAAGAAACTATAAAATCTATGAAGTAATTTCATAATCTATAAAATCTACTTCACAGTTATTACAAAGATTAGATGAGCTAATACATTGAAAATTCACGCACATGGTAAGTACTCACTCAGGTAAGCGCATCCTAATCAGAACATGTGGTTTAGGAGAGATTCTCAGTGATCCTGTATCCTGAAGAATGCTTTCTGTTCTGAAAGGAAACATAATCAAAAAGCTTGTCTCCTTGGGACAAACTGATGGAGAAGAAAAAGCAGGGTCAAAGCCAAGGCTTAACAGAGGAAATGCAGCAATTGGGAATCGGACAGCTGATTAGACACTAGTAGCTCAATAAGCACTATTGGAAAACAAATGCAAAAAAATGAGAATCCTATTTTTCAATGCTCAAGTATCAGAAAAGGAAAATATTGACAAAACTTAATGCTAAAAAGGATGTCAATACATAGGCACTTTTATAAACTAATGGAGGGTTTGTGAATTGGTAAACTTGTTTTTGGAGGACAGATTAGCAATTGTACCAAAATCTATAATTTTAAATGCATATACATGGCAGTTCTCTTTGTAGGAATTTTCTCTGAGGAAATAAATAAGCAAGTACATAAAGATGTTTATCAAGAATTTTTAAAAGTTATTTTATATATAATAAAACTGAGTAATTTAATTATCCATCAATAGAGGGCTTAGTTTAATAAATTAAAAATATCCAGATAGTGGTATACTGTTTGACATAGTTCTTATAAGCATAGATTTTGGAGTCAGTCTGTCTGAGTTTAAATCTAGTCCTACCTCTTACTACTTGTATGATTTTGATCACATTATTTATCTTTGCTTAAATTTCCTAGTCTATAAAACACTTTATAAAATCTATAAAGTAACTTCATAATCTATAAAATCTACTTCACAGAGTTATTACAGAGATTAGATGAGCTAATACATTAAAAATTCATGCACATAGTAAATACTCAATATGTGTTAGATATAAATACAGTTGAACAACATGGGGGTTGGGGAACTCACCCCAGTGCATTCAAAAATCCTTGTATAGATTTAGACTCTCCCAAAACTTAACTTCCAATAGCCTACTGTTGACTGGAAGCCTTAACAATAACATAAACAGTCGATTAATGCATACTTTGTAAGCTACTAGTATTATATATTGTATTCTTAGAATAAAGTATGCTAGAGAAAATAAAATGTTATTAGGAAAATAATAAGAAAGAGAAAATATATTTACTATTCATTGAGTGGAAGTGGATTGTCATAAAAGTCTTCATACTCTTCATCTTCACATCAAATAGGCTAAGGAGGAGGAAGAAGAGGAGACATTGGTCTTGCAGTCTCAGGAGTGGCAGATGTGGAAGGTAGAAGCAGAGTCAGGGGAGGCAGGTACACTTGGCATAACCTTACGAAAACACATCCAACTCTTTTTCCTTTTTTTTTCTCGAAAATATGTTTCTATATAGTACCAATCCTTCTACCACCATTTGCTTTAGTTTCATATCATAAAAGAGTCCATGTCATTAATGTCAAAAGCAGTCTTGAATAATCAGAAGCATTCTGCATGATTGTCTAACATCAATTTGTTTTCTGGCATCGCATCTTCTATGTCTTCTTCCTCATAATTTGTCATTGATTTGGAAGCACTCCTGTCCATCAAGTTGTCTTCTGTTAATTCCTCTGGTGTAGTATTTATTGGCTCTTAAATTTCTCCAAGATTCTTATCTTGAAATCCTTCACTTCCCACATTTTTTAATTTCCATATCCACAGTCTCTTTTATAATTTCCTTGACTGACTCTGTTGTAAATTATGTAAAGTCATGTACGATATCTAGACACAGTTTTCTCCAGCAGGAATTTTATGTTTCTGCTCAATGGTATTCATGGCTTTTTCTATAATGATGGCATCTTCAATTGAATTATGCCATTGAAGATAATTCTTTTAAACTTTCATGATGTTATTTTTATCAGGGTTCTCTTCCACAGTGTTGATAATCTTTTTCATAGAGTACTGTGTCTAATGAGCCTTAAAGGTCCTTATGACCCTCTGATCTTGAGACTGCTTTAGAGATGTTGTGTTTGGGGGTAGGTGGACCACTTTGATGCCTTAAGTGTTGACCTCATGGTGTTCTGGGTGGACAGGGGCATGTCTAATAAAAGGTAGTGTCTTACTGGCAAAGTACTTTCTGACTTCAGAGATAAAGCACTGATGGAACCAGTTCAGAAAAAAAGAGTTCTTGTTGTCCAGGCCTTCTTATTGTACAATCTTAAAACTGGAAGCCTGTGTTTATCTTTTCCATCATGGCTAAGGAATTAGCAGATTTATAGGTGATGACAATCCCGATCATAAACCTGACTGTGTTTTCACACAATAGTAGAGTTAGCCTATCCCTTCCTGCCTTAAATCCTGGTGCTCACTTCTTTTCCTTACTATAATAATAAATTTTCTTTGTGGCATTTTTTCCCAGGATAAGCCACTTTCATCTACTAAAATCATATGTTAAAAACCTTTTTGGGCAGTATCTTTTCTCCTCAATGATTTTCTTAATGATGTGTGGGAACTCATCTGCTGCTTCTTGGTCAGCAAAAACTGCTTCTCCTGTTATCTTGACATTTTTAAATCCAAACCTTTTTCTAAAATTATTAAACCATCCTTTGCTGACATTGAATTCTCCAGCTTTAGATTCTTCACCTTTCGTGTAAAGTTTTCATATGATGACTTTGCTTTTTCTCAAATCATATTACAGCCTATAGATATGTCTTTGTGTTTTCTTTCACTTTTTTTAGGAACCCAGGCTGGAGTGCAGTGGCGTGATCATGGCTCACTGCAGCCTCAACCTCCTGAATTCAAACAATACTTCCACCTCAGTCTCCCAAGTAGCTGGGACTACAGGGCATGCCTTTCTTAGAGCAATCCTGGTGCCACTAAAAGCTGCATTTTCAATATGAGATAAAAGTGTATTTTATAAAAAGTGCAAGGTGTTCATGCCTGCTGGCATAGCTGCAACAGTGGCTTGTGTGAGAGATCACTTTTTACGGCAATACCCAATTTACTGGAGAAACAAACTGTTCAAGCAAGCATGATTAGCATTGTATGGCATTTTAAAAGGATACTTGCAATGCTTGATCTTACCACAGTAGCAACAGGAGGTAGCTACAAAATTGTTACAATGGTAGAGTATGGTACCACAGTTAATTTTATGCAGTTATAATTTAATACTGCATCTTTATGTTTGTTCACATTTCTCTGGACTGTGAATGGCACTATGCATGGTCTGTGTTTGTGTAGATTTTGATTAATGTTAACTTTTTATAATAGAGTTGTATATATCTTAGGGTAGTAAATAAATGATAAAGTAGAGTATTATATACATGTATGAATTCATGACATAGTTTTTTCTTAATATTTTTCGGTATCTATAGTCTACACAGTTCGTCTGTGAGTTTTCAGATTGTTGCAAATCTTCCACAAATTTTCTAATATAGCTTTTGAAAAAAATCTGTCTGTCAGTGGACCCCTGAAGTTCAAACTCATGTTTATCAAGGGACAACTGCATTATTATGCAAACATTATAAGTTACAATAGCTAAGTTAACTTGAAAAATAAACATGTTGAGCAAAAGTTACAGGGTAGATAATTATACAGGTTTCCATTTATATAGAATAATTGATGTGTGATTGCTTGTGTAGAAAGGGTTCTGAAAATATTCTTACTAAAAGGTTAATACTGGATATCTCTGATGGTGGGATTTTGGAAGATTTTTCTTTTCTTTTTTTCTTATTTTCTAGTATAATATTCTTTACTAACATATAATATGATAACTCCTAAAATTGTAAGCTAGGACATTTAGAGCAACTTTTCTGCTGAGGAAAACTAAAAATCTACATGCAATATAAAAATAACAATCTTAAAGCGCTAAAGAGGCAACTAGATAGTGTGTGCACCCCACCATCCTAAAGCAGGTGGTTTGACGGAATGGTGAAATGGCCTTTTGAAGACTACAGCACCAGCTAGGTGGCAATGCCTTGCAGGGTTGAGGCAAGGTTTTCCAGAAAGCTATATGTGTCCTGAATCCAGCAATACAAGGTGTTGTTTCTCCCACAGTCCAGATTGCTGAATCAAAGGGTGAAAATGAGAGTGGCACCACTTACTCTTCTGCCCAGTGACCTCTACTTGCAAAAATTGTTCTTTCTGTTCCCATGACTTTATAATCTCCTGGCTTAGAGGTCTTAGTTCCAAAGGAGGAAATACTTCCACAAGGAAATATAGCAATAATTCCACTGAACTGGAAGTTAAACTGCCACCCAGAAACTTCGGACTCCTCATGCCTCTGAATGAACAGAAAAGAAGACAATTACTGTGCTGGCTGAGGTGATTAATCCTGACTACAGAGGACAAATTGGACTGCTATTCTGCCATGGAGGTAAGGAAGAGTATATGTGGAATATGGCAGATCCCTTAGGACATCTTAGTATTACCATGCCCTGTGATTAAAGTCAATGGAAAACTACAACCCAATCTAAGTAGGACCACTAATAGCCCAGACCTTTCAAGAATAAAAGTTTAGATCACCCCACTGGGTAAAGAACCACAACCAGCCAAGATGCTTGCTGAAAGCAAAGGGAATACAGAGTGGGTGGCACAAAGTAATTATACATACCAGCTATAATTACATGACCAGTTACAGAAATGAAGACTATAATTGTCAAGCATATTTTCTCATTTTGTTAGAATATGTGTGTGTATCTCTTTGTTTTCTTTCTTCTCTCATTCCCTTATGTAACATAAGATACATTGACTTTATATCATAGTATTTAGTACTGATAATTTTATATGAGAGTATTTAAGTTATGAATATCAAGAAGAAAAGTAAATATCACTCAAGAACTTTACCTTTTCTTCTAGGGCAGAGGCTAGTGCATTTTTGGTTGTATGCAGGATAGTTGTATCACATTAGGTGGAATTTTGACCTTATTTGTCTTTATTTGAAGATTAAGTATATCTTAAGGAGACATGTATGAGTGCCAAGCTGACAATGGATGGACTTGTGATGGTTAATTTTATGTGTCAACTTGATGGCCATAAGATGCCCAGTAGCTGGCTAAACATTATTTCTGAGTGTGTCTGTGAGGGTGTTTCTGGAAGAAATTAGCATTTGAATTGGTAGACTGAGTAAAGTAGATGACCCTTCCAATGTGGGTGACCATCAAACAATCCAAAAGGGCCTAAGTAAAACAGAAAGGTGGAAGAAGGTTGAATTAATTCTGCCTGATTGACTGAGCTGGGAAATGGATCTTCTCTGTCCTTGGTGCTCCTGGTTCTCAGGCCTTCAGACCTAGATAGGAATCTACACTATTGATTCTGAGGCTTTTTAACTACACTACTGGTTTTCCTGGGTGTCCAGCTTGCATGTATATATACATATATGTTCAGACACAATGACCAGCATGCAACAGATAACCAGATAGACAAGGAAATAAGACATGAAAATATAAATAAATATAAAATATTGGAATTGTCAAACACAGACTATAAAACTTCTAAGCCATAAAAGTCAACTTGATCTGCAGAAAGCAGGAAGTAATAAAATGTGATATAGCAGATATTTAAAAGAAACAAAAGAATGTCTAGAACTAAAAATGATATAACTTAAATTAAGAATTAAATAATGGGTTAACTACCACAGTAGACCCAACTGAAGAGAGGATTAGTATATTGGAAAATACATCAGAAGAAATTATCTAAAACAGCACAGAAAAATAAAAAAATATAAAAAAGAAAAATAAAAAAGAGAAGATAAGAGACACGTGGTAGAATATGAATCTCAGAAGGAGAGACAAGTAAAAATGGGACAGAGGCAAATTTAAAGAGATAATTGCTAACAATTTTGTGTAACAAAACCCACAGATTTAAGGAGGGCATCACATGTCAAATGGTATTTTTTTTAAAAAAATCCACCCCATCAAAATGAAACTACAAAAAAAAAAAATCAAAGAGCAAATATTTTAAAACATGTAGAGAAAAAGATGCAACTTATCATCAAAGGCACTACAATTACACAGACAGTTGACTTTTCAACAGCCACATAGACGATTAGTGAGTAGTAGAAGAACATGGGGTCAAAGTGTTAAAAAAAAATCTACTGACCTAGAATTCTATACCAAACTAAGATATTCTTCAAGAATACAGAAGAAATGAGAACAAACATGAACACTATCAGACTTACTATCAAAGAAAATTCTAAAGGGTATGATTTAGACAGAAAGATAGTAATCCCAGATGGGAAGTCTAACATGTAAGAAGGAATAAAGAACAAACACAGTGAAAAATATGTAGGTAAACCTAAATGAACTTTGTATAAAAAATAAGAATATCTTATAAAGTGTTTATAATACAAATTGTGTGTATATACACATACACACATATATAATGAATAACTGGAGATGTAACATCATTCTTATCTTGAGTCTAAGGTGAATTTGGTAAGAATGCCACCTATCAGTGTAGGAAGAATAAGCACAGGAAAGTTATCTGAAAGACTCCTTGAGCCACAGCAGCTTTAAGCAGTTACATATTTGGAGAGAAATACCATATTGTGGTCAAGGAAAGAACAGTGGACATCAAGGGGTGTTTTGTTTTGTTTTTCCTGTAATCACCTTCCTTTAATCTTGGAATAGCATCTTCCTTGTCCTTGGGAAAACTCGTTCCCCATTCATGTGTGTTTTTTTACGCTGTCAATCATAAATACCAATAGTCATGGGGATGGGCATCTAGTCTAAGCCAAGTCAATCATCATTTTTCCCTAGAATTTTTTTTTTCAATTGGTGCTATAAAATGGCATAAATCTACCCCCGATGAAAGCATGTGAGTCAAGGGAGTGGCTGATAGTCAATTCCCAACCAAGTGAAGGAAGCTGATCTTAAAAAATGAACTGAACAACAGAGAGGAGTAAAGAAGGAATCGCAAGAAGAGAAACTTAGTAGCATTCAAGTCCTTTGTTCCATTAGCTCTGAGGGTTAGCTCCTTCTCTTACGAAATATTTACCTTTTTACCGAAGCCAATTCAAGTCATAATTGTTCTGTGAAACGCAAAGCGAGGCGAGCAGTGCTGATGACCGTGCTTAAGGATAAGTTTAAGGTATTAAAACTAAACCACAGAAACAGATCAGAGACCAGGAGAATGGAGGCAGATGACTCACTTAATTGGGATGGATCAAAGCAATTGAACAACTGTTTAGAATTGGCTAGAGGCCCATTTCTGAGTTTTTTGTGTCTTTTTTTGCCATCTGCATTTTATGGGGACAGAAGAAACACACTGAAGAAGCCTTTGGATGTTGCACAGAACTATTTTAAAAACTTTTATTTTAGGTTCAGTGGATATGTGCTGATTTGTTATATAGGTAAATTCATATCACAGGGGTTTAGTGCACAGATTAGAACTCTTGATACTAAAGTCCCAGGTTATCTGTGGCAATTATGGAGAACCAAGAGACCTGGATTTAAAAATAGAATGGTTTTGAGATGATACATGGAATAAACATAAACAAGTTGAAAACAGTTTACACTAGTCAGAAAGCATTTATTTTTAACTATTAATTATTAGTTTTTAAATTTTGCTAGATAGCCATGTTAACTCACTGCTTAGGGATTAAAATTAGCACTAATTTATGCTATAGCAGTTATAAAGAATTGGATAACTTTTGAAAATGTTGCACTACTTGAGAGCAATATCAGTCCCAGGCATAAATACCCAGGAATGGAGCCAAGGGAAGGAGAGACAGGGCTTAGCTGTGTTCTTCTTTATTCTTGTACCTCACATCTACTCTATCTGCCTGGGTCAAAAGCTCCCACCAGGGCCAGTGGTTCCAGATAGATCCAACTTCCTCACAGCAACATATAAGAATGATGAGCAAATTCAGAAGCAGGTGTATTTTCCTGGCTTGATACCTTAGACTTACTTCCTGGGGAAATGAACCATTAACCATGTTGCTAGATCAGACCTGCAAACCTCCAACCTCCAATAAACCTCTTTGGAAGCCCAGACTTAACCTAGGTGCTCCATGGCTTAATCTCTGTGTCCTCTCACACACCACTCACCACAGTTCTTTTTTTCAAGTAAAGGTTCCATAAGTGTTTGGGGTCAGTATAATTTATGGAGAATTTAGTTTGCACGTGTTCCTTTGTACTTATCTTTTCTTCGCCCTTGTTAGCAGGGATCTAGGGCCTTATTATTTCTGTGCCATAGAAGTTTTTGCAAGGCAGAAAGCAAAATCTATGGAAGGTAAAAGACTGTCCTTTGCAAAAGCCTAAGGTAATTAAAGAAAGAATACGAACAGCCTGTGTTCATTTCCAAGGGCTGCTCTAAGAAATTGCCCATAAACCTGGTGGCTTAAAACAACAGAAATTTATTATTTCATAGCTCTGGAGTACAGAAGTCCAAAATAAGGTATTACAGGGTTGGTTTCTTCTGGAGCCTCTGAGACGGCATCTGTTTCATGCCTCGCTCCCAGCTCCTGGTGACTGTTGCAACTTCCGGCATTCTTTGGCTCTGTCTTCACATGACTTCCACACTGGGTCCTGTTTTCTTTGATAAGGACACTTGTCATTGGATTTGGGACCCACCCTAATGCAAGACGATCTCATATTGAGATCCTTACCTTAGTTCCATCTGAAAAAACGTCTTATTCCAAATAGATACATACTGAGGGTCCAAGTGGACATACCTTTTAGAGGAATACCACTGAACCACTATAGAGCCTCAGTGGTCGATGAGTGAGAAGAAGGAGAGATTTTTCTCCTGATTAAATGATTTTGGAGCTATGGGGAGGGAGAGAGTGAAACCACATTACCATTTGGTAGCCATATCCCAAGGAGGAGATGAAATTCGGAGGGGAAGGCAGCATGGTACACCTACACATAAGCAGACTGAGCCCAAGGCCCTGCCTCCTCAACCCCCAGTCTGACAGTGAATCTGTCACTCAGCCAAGAGCAACCAGACTTCCAGGGATTGCTGTGGGTTTGGCCATAAGAGGTGAGAGGCAATCTTGATCTCCAGGCAGTTGGAGACTCTTGCTCACTATCTTCTGAGCAAGATAAGCCTCCCCAGATTCCTGTGCAGCCTAGGAAGGGAGGGGCCCCGACAGCAACTGGACTGAATCTCTCACCAGACACTTGAATTGGCAGCTCAGAGTTGGACTTTTATGTTTGAAGAAAATAAAGCTAAATTTTCCAGACTGAGATTCGTTGCTGCTCTGTTAAACGAAATCCCCAAATACAAGCTCCATGGATTTATAGTAGTTGGCCTGGTTTTCCCAGGTTTTAGCCATGCGGCTCCCCTCTCCTGCTATCCTTGTGAGTGCTGAGGTCCGCTGGTTAGCTCTGGGGAAGAGAACACAGCAGATGCTGGGCCACGCTGGTGGGGTGTGGTGGTATCAGAACTATGGACAGAGGTGGTGGCCAAGACCAGCTCCAGGGACTGAGCCTCCAAAAGGACACTGGGATACCTTCCTTTCTAGTTGGAATCCACCCATCACTTTTCATCTGGAATCATTTCTGTATCAAAAAGAGGGTAGGTAGGAAAGAGAAAAGACGGACCTTGTTGGTGAAATGCAAGGGGAGCCAAGCTCAGGTATTGTGCAAGGCTGTGGAGTATGAAAAGAACAGAGCTGGGTGATCATTTCCACTATGTGGATGCAATACAGTTGATGTGTACTTTGGGCTGGTTTGGTTTTTTAAATGGAACATTTCCCCTGCTAATAAGCTAGAGAACTCAGTTCCTCTTTTTATAAGTGGGTGTGGATGACGTAGTTCTATTGACACTTTGCTATGTTTTTTTCCAACTGTAGCTCTTTTATCTTCTCACACCTTTCAGCTACAGATTTATTCCTCATATTCACTCCTCTCTCTCCTACCTCCCTATTTCTATAGGTGTTTATGTCCTTTTAATGAGCTCAGCACAAAGCTGCTGCCATTTATTGAGTGCTGACTGTGTGCCAGGTATGTGTTCAACACCATACATGTGCATATTTCTCTTAATCTTCCTTGCAACTTTAAATGTATTATGTGTATTATCTCCAGTTTACAAATGAGGAAATAAGCCCAGAGAGGTTCAGTAACTTGCTCAAGATTGCACAGCTCATAAGAGGTAGAACTGGAATTTGAGGTTATATCTGTCTGATATAAAGCTAAGCTTGCAGCACTGCTTCCTGGCACTGTGCTGTTCTCTGAAGTAAGAGGCAGTTCTTGGAATTCTCACTTTAGTATCTGTAATGTTGGTGGAAGGTGAATGACTATTGCATCTCAGCTGCTGCTCCCAGGTAGTAGCAGTACCAAACTGCCCAGGGCTCTGGGTGTTTGCTGTTGGCAGGAGCTCCTCCCGGGCTGCCTGATGCTCCAAGTAGGCAGGCCGTTAGGGAGCCCCACAAGGTGATGGCTGTTATTTTCAGCTCAGAGATCCGAGCAGAACCCCCAAAGAAAGAGTTATTTCAAACTGGGCCTTTGTTCCTTCCTCTTCCAGTGATTGCAATTCTGGGCCCCAGCTGGAGGTCTAGATTGCAAGATCAGGAAGGAGCTGGGCCAGTTTTCTGGTTGCTTCTTGGCACTAAGCTCTTGTGTTTTCACAGCAGCCACAGGCCCTACATCCTTCCTGGAGACCCCAGGGTGGAACACAAGCAAATTCATCTCTTTTCACTTCCCCAGCCCCTGGCATGGTGACTCTTGATTTGCTATGCTCAGAGCCTGTCATTGTGGGGTAGGGGTTTCCATATGGCCCCCATTTGAAATGGATGGTTTTTGAGGGGCTCCTGGAAATGTGTTACAGGTGAGCTCCTGGACACTTGGCTTGCCTACTGCTTCTTCCGCTCTGTGTGCTTTGCCTCATTGTGTTTTCTCTGCCGATCTGTCTGAGTAAAGTTTTTCTATCCCACTTTGTCCGAAGTCTACATGATACATCTGGTACCCATTTGGCTGAGGTGGGGGCAGGAGCAGGGTGATTAACTGAATGCTTGGCACAGGGCTGCAAGAAGAAAACTGAGAAGAAAGGCAAGAACTGGGAGAGCTTAGAGAATGCTCTAATGCTTGGAGCCTTTGCACAGTCCTGAAACTCCACAATCTCTGTGTCTCCACTTGGTTTCTGTTTAGAAACAGAGCCTCAAAAAGGGCAAGAGAAGGACTTTGATGAGATTCTGAAACTAGATTGCAACTCCTGTTTTAGTATAAACCCCGCAGTGCTCCATCTTTCTCCCACAGGGCCCATGGCTTCTCGGTAGGTGGCTAGGGTATCACTAAGCTCTGATTGTGGAAGGGGAGAAAGAAAGAGCTGGGAAAGATCACCTGTCTGTGTCTATTTTTGTACCCATCTAATTTGGAACCTCTCGTTCTGCAGTGGGAATTTTGGCTCCCGATCTTGGTCTGGTTCCCAGGATACTGAGTAGAAGTAAAAGTGAAGCAGCACCACTTGGAATCCCTGCTTCTGGCAGGGGTCCAGGGCCAGCCCAGGCACTGCATGGGCTCTCTCTGCCTGTCTACCTGTCCGTCTGTCTCGTTCTGTGCTTCTGATTTTGAAAGACCAAAAAGAGCATGGACCCTAGAGTCACAAAGTGTAGGTTTCAGATCTCAGCTCCTGCTGGATGTGTCATCTGGAAAGTGCCTATTAACTTTAGAGCCTCAGTTTCCCCCCATAAAATGTGACAATTCACACGTTGTTCCAAGGAGTAGATGACATGATTCAAAACACATGTCAGCTCTGCACCTCTCTAAGGACTCTCCACTCAACCCTAAAAGGAAAATATTGTCATCACCGTCAGCATCCCTGTTTTATGGAGGAGGAAACTGAGGCACAGAGATGTTAAGTGACCTGTCCATGGTCTCACAACCAGTAAGTGGCAGAAGTGGCCAGAGTCCAGGAAGGAAGTCTGGCCCAGAGCCCGCGCAGGGAAGCCTGCTCTGCTGCCTTTGTAAAGCTGGGGTGCTCCGGTGCTGGGCCTGGACAGAGGAGGCACCCGCTCAACAGCAGCCCTGACTCTTACCACCCCAGGGATGCCAAAGCTGCAGCCTATTATTCTAGCCGCCGTCTGGAAGAACAATGGCCCTGAGGGCCAGCAAGCAGAGAACAAGAGCGACTCAAGGAAAGGAAGCCACGGCAGAGGCTGAGGCTCTCACAAAAGTAAGGGCAGCGGGGGCAGCCCGAGGAGGTGGGGAAGGGCACACGGGAAGCAAGGTCGGCGCACAGGCCTGCCTAGGCCGCCCTCCCTCCCTCCGCAGGTCCTGGGGCTCCTCCGGGTGGCGCTCTTGAAATCCATTGTCAGCTTCCGAGCGGCCCTCGCACGACCGCAGCCTGCCCCGGCGGCTCCTCGCCTGCCTGCGTACCCTTCAGGCGACTGCTGTCTTCCCTAAATGGCTCCAGATTTAGGACTCCTCCATCTGATTGCTCTTCCCCAGCTGCCTGGCGCTTTCAGCTGGGCCCGACACGCTTCTGGGACTTGGTCGCGGTCCCTGCCTCTCCTGATGAGAGCCCGCGCCTCTAATTCGGGTCCTCCCTGCACCCTCCCTGAGACCTGCCCGCGCTGTCATTACGGTGCTGTCGCTGCTCCCACAGGAAGCAGGCGGCGGCAGCTCTCTCTAGCCCGAGGCCAGACCCAGGCCCGCTACGCCGCCACCGCGCGGACTGGATCCAACCCCTGCGGACAGGCAACCTGCTTGGGTGTTGTTCCTGAAGTGCACAGGAGGCTCCTGGGAAGAGAGGGAGACTTTAAGAAGGAGAAAGGTGCGTTTACAGGATGGATTTGAAAGAATCACACTTTACTGGTCTGCCCAAGACACCTCACACTCAAAAGGAGCAAAGAGTTGTTCTGGAGGGAGGACAGAGGGAGATACTGCAGGTGCCCTATGGCTGGCCATGTCATGATCTGACACCTTGGCAGTGTCTGGGTACACGATTCCTTATGTATTTTGCATGCAAATCTAGTCAGACTGGGCCTTGAAAGGAGCCCTGCCTGGTAGACTTCACCTCCTTGGGCAATCTCGGTGTGAACTCTGGCTCAGCAAGTTAGTTATCTGCTCTGAACTTGTTTCCTCTTATGAAAATGAGGATAACAGTGGCGCTGTCATATGGAAATGACAAGTCACCCAAACTACCTGGCACATAATAGGTCCTCAAGAAATGATAAGCCCTTCTTTGTTAAGGTCTCTGGCCCCCATACTACTATGCATAACTTTTGGTCCATCTGTCTCTCTTACCTTCTCCCCAAGGCCAGCACCGAAATGGTACTCACATGGGTTGGATTGCTGCTAGCTAGCCAGTGAGGGTAGGGAGGTCTATGTCTGAACCTCGTGATATCTACAGGAGTGACTTTCAGTGTTCTCTTGCCCCATAATGATGGCAGACCCACAATTCCACAACCATGGCAAGGGAAGGGTATGTAAGGGATCAGACCTCTTAGGGATAAGGGTCTCTGTCACTGCACTAAACAAGCAACTTACACTAACTAAACGCTGACCGAGGACGAGGGAAATGGAGAACAGGTGGTAGAAATAAGTGATGTTTACCAAGTATGGCCTTGAGATCAGCTGTGGCAGGGGATCAGAACTTGTGTCACTGATACTCTTGCACTAAGTCCTGGTAAAGGCTGCAGCCTTGAAAAAGACTCAGATTTGGTTTAGAGGGTCCATGACAGATAGGCAAGGTACAAGGGATATCTCTTGTGCCCCATTTCAAATCCTCCCAGTGTCACTCCCTACCCTTCTGACGGTTGCAGTGGCCACTTCTGCAAAGGTGTCAGAACAGCTTTGCTCTGCAGCAATGTGGCAATGTCTCCCCAGGACCCCTCTGAAGCTGCTGTGTGGAATGCCTGTACAATCCACTGGGCACTCATCCATGGACAGCCTGGAGATGTGAGGAAGTTAGTGTCAAGAACCACCTTTGACCAATGGAAGGCAGGATCCTATGGATAAATGCTCAACCATTTTACTCCCCAAGCAGATAAATACAAGCTGCATCCTATCAGGATCGTCAGAAGGTCCTATGGAATTGACCATCTGTTGTCCTAGGAGCAGCCCATTCACTTATGCATCTTTGCCCTTCCACTGTTTCACTCCTTGGATCCTGTCTCTGGATCCCTAGGATCGCTTTTTATAACAACTACCTTGGGATAAGTCTTTGGTTTAGGCATGACTTTTAGGGGAACCTAGGCTAAGCTAGCCATTTATAAAGTTTAAGGACAAAAGGGAAGATGCGAAGAAAATATTTTCACAAAGTGGACACATTAAAGAAGTATCATAAAACTGCCAGGTGTGCTGAGTGCCTATTTGGGGTATGCAGTAATGTGACGAAGGTAAACTTATTAGCATCTTTGTGTTTTCTGCCACAACTTTGAGCTCCTCAGGTGTAGTCACAAGATATGTGGATATATACTTAATCTTTATGTGCATTTACCAGATGAGTTTGACAGAAAGGGAAAGGTTAGAAAAACAACAGAATGCACAAAGCAGTCATTATAATGGTGAACCAAGGAATTAAGCAGAACAAGAAGGTACGTGAGGATAAAGAAAAGAACATATGTAATGTATCTTTTGTATATTTATAATGGGATAAAAATGGTAGGGTCAATAGATTGATTTCAGAGCATGGGGAGTACTGAAATACAGATTTTGAAAGTGGTACCTTAACTGGTGGTGACAGGGTTAGGGACACAATCATGACAGTGTGGCTGAGGTGAAATAGAGATTAATGATTGTTGGAGGTGAGGAGGTCAGGGAACTCAGAGGGCAAGGTATTCCACTATTCTACAAGGTTGTTAAAGTTACCAAGAATGGTGATAGGAATGGGGGTAGAGCACCAGGTGTTAAAGTTATTAATGAATGAAGGGAGTGAGTTGGTAGATGACAGTAGCAGATATGGATGACAGATGGTCAAGTTTGGTGACATGAATTTCAGAGGATCTAGGATCTAGGGGCTTTGAAGGAGGGGAGAAGATAACTGAATTTAAAGTACAATGTCACATTTATTCCACTTTCACTCTGATAGGAGGAGAATAAAGTGGGACAGGAATTGTCTGCATTTGAGATGCTGCAGATGAAGGGGACAGCCAAATTTCCATTAAGGCAAGATATAAAGAGACCTTATGAAAAGGGACAAAAGATATAGGGGAACTTGGTGATGGCGGATCCTGAGCCTCAGGATGCATAGTATGTGAAGGTTGGCAACATGGACAGGGAGTGAGAAATGGAGATAATACTTGTCTTATAGGACTATTGCAAATACGAGAGATAATTTTATGTAATGTCGCCAGTAGAATGTCTGATGAAGATGATGATGATGATGATAATCATTGCCAGAAGAACAAGAGTTAAAGGGGAAGCACTGGTAATGTCAGAAGAAGCACTCATTTGGGAATCAGAATGTTCTCAGGTCTCTTCCTGGCTCTAGTTTATTAACTAGCTGTGTAGCCTTAGGCAAATCAATCACCTTTCTTCTGTGGGCCATGTATAAAAGGAAAGAGTTAGATAACATCAGTGATTGTCCACTAGGAGGTGGCAGGGTGGTCATGTGTCAAATACATATGATAATTTCCTAAAGCACTTTTTCAAAACGTGTATTTGGGGTCCCCCAATAGGTCAAATTTCATTTTCTGGGGGTAAGGACCCAGAAAATACATTTCAAAAAAGTTTTTCAGGTAATTTAATAAATGCTCCCTCCACACTCAGCCCCATTTTTTTTTTTTTTTTTCCCTTCAGGAAACTGCTTTGCCAAGAAGCTAGTCTTTTCTCTCCCAATGTCATAACTCATGAAAATGTCCGAAAATGATAGCGAGAAAGACATGGTTTGTCCATCAGAGCTGGCTCAGAGCATTTATCAGAAGAGACAGATGGCCTGAGATCTTCCCTCAGTGGGTGGATGGCCAATGGGCAAGTAGCAATATTTTTACAGCTTCATTCTTTGGGCATTTCCCCCATCCAAATACATAAGAATGAGAATTAAGTCAGCACAGTGCAGGAATTTTTTTGTCTGTTTAATGTCAGACCACACCATTTGCTGCTGCACAGCCTAGCCATTGGCTTGCTTTGAGGAAGGTGGCTCCTTGGGGAGAAGGGGGTCTGAGAAAAGCACAGGAAGACTGGGGCAGAAATGGGGAGTGAACCCAGCACACAGAGCACAGACCAATGTCTTACTCATCCCTGTATCCTCAGCACCTAGGAAGGTGTCCAACTCATAGTGGGAACTCAACAAATATTTGTTAAACTGAAATCTAAGGAAAAGCAGCACCAGAACAAAAATGACAGCAATTTAGGGGAATTCATTGGTTTTCAACTGCTGAAAAGAGAACAGCTGCAAGAAAACTACTGTTTTATGCTGAGCCAAACTACCATTAAAGTTGAAGGGCAAAATAAAATCACTGACATGCAAGGACTGGAAAGATTACCACCCAGACCCTCTCTAAGCAGATATACTCAAGAATTTCTAGCAAAAGAAAAAGGAAGCTAAGAAAGTGGTCAATAAGTAACAAAGTGTTAAACAAACTTGTAAAATTATAAGTTAAATCTAAAAAGTTGTTGATAGCACAATGTAAAAAATAATTAATAGAACTAAACTAAAACTAAAATTTCAAATGATCTTAAATAGTGGCTTTGGAGTGGAGGGATAGGATATGGGGAAAGTGAAAGTAGGCTAATTTGGAATTGTGTCAAATCAGTAGGTAACTATCCAGGGAGAGTATAGAGATATTGACTAATACCAGATATTCATAGAAAAATATATGCTTAAATGTGTGTTAAAATTGAAGGATAATCACCAAGAAAAAATAAAAAGATGTATAATGTCCAATGTTCTCCAGAAAAAAAATCAAAGTATTTAAATGTAAACAAATGGTAAAAAGGGAAGACTAACAACTTTTCTTAAAACTAGGATAGATGGGCCGGGCGCGGTGGCTCACACCTGTAATCTCAGCACTTTGGGAGGCCGAGGCAGGTGGATCACCTGAGGTTGGGAGTTCAAGACCAGCCTGACCAACATGGAGAAACCCCATCTCTACCAAAAATACAAAATTAGCAGGGTGGGTGGAGCATCCCTGTAATCCCAGCTACTCAGAAGGCTGAGGCAGGAGAATCACTTGAACCCAGGAGGCAGAAGTTGCAGTGAGCCGAGATTGCACCACTGCACCCCAGCCTAAGCAACAAGAGTGAAACTCTGTCTCAAAAAAAAAAAAAAAAATTAGGATAGATGGAAAACATAAAGTAAGATTATGGAAATACATCCAATTATATTAGTAATTACAATATATGTAAATGGGTTAAATTTGTATGATTATTTGACAAAAACATTAGGCTTCACCACTAGAAGGTAAGCTCTGTGAGGTCTCAGTTCATGTTTTATATTCTCTTTTTCTCTCATTGTCATATCATATACATCATATATCATACAATGAAAGAGAATACAAGACATATCTTATTGTGGTTTTAATTTTCATTTCCTGATGACTGGAAATGTTAATATTTATATTATATATATTTATATATTTATATTAATATTTGATTGGCCAATACATTTATAAAAAGTTGAATATCAATATTGAAACATTAATATTAAAATAATATTAAATATGCAACTCCTTTTTGTAATTTTTTTTGAAGATGAAGTCTCTGCACTCAGGCTAGAGTGCAGTGGTGCAACCTTAGCTCACTATAACCTCCACCTCCTAAGTTCAAGCGATTCTCTTGCCTCTGCCTCCAGAGTAGCTGGGATTATAGGCACCTGCCACCCACGCCCGGCTAATTTTTGTGTTTTTAGTAGAGATGAGGTTTGGCCATGTTGGCCAGGCTGGTCTCGAGTTCCTTACCTCAAGTGACTCACCTGCCTCAGCCTCCCAAAAGGCTGGGATTACAGGCATGAACCACTGTGCCCGACTCCCTTTTTGTAAATTTATTGTCCAATCAAGTATCTACTTTTGTGAAGTACTTGTTTAAATTTATATTTATTTTATAACTGATTGTTTGTCTTTTCATTAATAATTTCTGGAAATATTATATATATTCTAGATACATCTACCAGGAAATTTTAACACAGATTTCTAAATAATTTCTGGGTTAAAAAGGAAATCTTACTGAGATTAAAAACAATTTGGGACTAAATGAAAATGTGAGAACAGCACTTTACAAAAGACTATACTCAGAGGTTGTATACAAAATTATACTCAGGGGACATTTTATAGCTTTAAACGTCCTAATTTGACCATGAGAAAAGTTTGTAAAAATGCATTAAACTTATGCATTAAGAAGCTCGTGACAAAATAATTAGGTAATGCCCCACCAAAAAAATAGACGGAAAGAATAAATAAACATATGAAATGCAGGAATTAATGGAGTAAAAGCAAAAAAGAAAAATTGATCAAGGCTGCAGTTATGAAAAAGGAGGACATTCACAAAACAACGTTAGAAATAAAGGAGACTAAGATCCTGTTAGGAGATTTAAAATGTTAAAAGATAACATGTTCAACTTCATCACAATCAATTTGAAAATCTACATTAAAAATGGATGCTTTTCTAGGTAAATATAAATTCTGACACTGACTGAAAAGAGGTAATTACAGAAACATTATAAAGTGAATCAAAGCTAGCCAGAAGGCTCAGGTCATCAATGACAGATAATTTGGGGGCTATATCACTTCTTTCAGAACATAGAATAAAATGGGAAGCTTCTCTACTCATCTATGAGGATTGCATAACCATATACCAAGACTAAACAAGGATAATGTGGGAAAAGAAAACTGTAGATCAATCACATTCCTGAACAAAGGTACACAAATCCTAAATAAAACATTAGCAAATTAAATTCTTTTGTATATTAAAATTATAATACATCTTAATTAAGTAGGGCTTATCCTTGGAATGCCAGAATTTTTCAACATTAGGAAATCTATCAATGTAATTCGTTTGATCAAGAATTAAGAGGATCAAATCATCACAACATTTTGATAGATTTAGAAGAAAATTTTAATGAATTAAAGACCTATTAATGATTAGAAAACTTAAAATAGAAATCAAAATGAAAACAGCTTTATTTTCATAAAGGAAAGAAACCCTATGCAAATATCATACTCAGTGGTGAATCACCACTTTGAAATCAGAAACAAAGACAATAAGGACACACTAGTATTGCTCAAAATCCTCACTAATGGTATAAAATAATAAAAAGAAATAAAACATAGGTGTTGAAAAAGAACAGACAAAACTGTTTTTACTTGCAGACACGATAATTTTCTATTTAGAAAATCCATGCAAATCAACTGAAAAATGATTTCAACTAATAAGAGAATTCAGCAAGTTGGCCAGATACTATACCCAATTAATAAGCAATTTTGAAAATGTCATGAGGAAAAAAAGATGACATTTACAAAACTGTAAGCTATCCAGGAATAAACTTAATAAAAAATATGTAAGACCTACATAGAAATAAATCAGAAATGATTTTCTAAAGATTTAAGGACACCTAAGGAAGAATTACTTAGGTATCAATGTACTTAGGAATTCTATCTGGGTGAAATTGGTCCACATTGTAATATTCAACCATTGACTTCCTATAAAGACCACGAGTTTACTTTTCCTCTTATAGATTTGCCAAAATCTAAAGTAACAATTCCATCTACCTGTCAAAATTAGATATTTTTTACGTTAGCCCCTTATCCTGAGGATGCCAGGCTGTTGTATTTTTGTTTGTTTTGATTTGATTTGCTAGGTTTTGCAGAAGTGAAAGGTATCCCTCAAAATGTCGTCTAACCAAGTAGTCACTGGTCAGTGACAGCATGTCATACAATTGTTCTAGTTTCTAGGAAGAAAGAGAGTATGCTGGAAGGTGAAGACAGTTCTGGGGGGGTCTTCAGGCAGCAGAGAAAGACAGATTGGCTACAATATGACTTGGTAATGCCAATGATCCCAGCAGCCATGGAGTTAATGCTGTCAAAGAATACAGGGGTTTTAAAGGAACCCCTATTCTCTAGTTACGCTGAGATAATTGTCTCAGCATCTCTTGTGGACTGTGTGTGCATTTTCTCTATTACAAAGGCAGGCTGGCACTGAGAAATACAGCTATCAAGCTCTCATGGTTTATACGTATGTGCCATATATTTGAACCTAGCCTTGCAGACTAATCGGGGCCTAATTATCGTGTCAGAGCTGGGAACTCCAAGATATCAGGACAGGAGATTTTGGGAGTCCATTTTCACAAGGGGCTTTGAAATTTTGGGAAAGAAACAGTCAAAGAGACTTTGATGTTTATGGCACTTGGAACACTGAGAATCAAGCAGCTGAATTCAGAGAGAAGATGAATGCCGATCCCAAACTTTGAAGTTTAAGTGTTAGAATGGAGAAGTTTCCCGAGAAGTTAGTAGCTTAGGAAAGAGGCAGGAGGAAGTCACAAAGACATGCACCTTGTTAAGGCTGGGACGACCTGAAAACGTTGTGGTAAAATAAAGCACTCTAACAACGTAACTCCGGATTCCAGGAGGAAACTACCAAGTATGTGGCTGTAGGATTGCTGCTTTATACTTGCTTCATTTGTTGGTTTGTCCAGGGAATGGTGATGGCATATCTACCCGGTTCCAGGCCTTAAAGCATGGTTCAGGCTGATAAGTTTAGAAATAACGTCCTACCAGGAACAGTTACAGCTGCTTTGGTGATTTGTCCATGTCTGCTAACCACATTGCTCAACACAGATAATGGAGACTGTGTAGCTAAGGTGATCTTCAGTTGGGGATAGGAGGCCAGGACCGCATTCTTGTTCATTGTCCTTCTCCCAATTCCACTCTTACCCTGAGAGCGAAGCAGGAAAACACCTGCCTACCCCAGGCTCATTTTGAATGTGGCAGATGACAGGCAGCAGCAGAAACAGTAGTAGGTAGATTTCTGGTTTTAGAACAAAAAACAACAAAATACTGTGTTTGACTAAGCTTAAGGGAAGCTAGCGAGCTCTGGAACAGGTGAGCTGTTAATTTTTCTTCTTTATACTCAATGAACTGGGCTTTTGTGTTCTACTCCATGAACCCCATATCTCCTACCTGGTTTGGTGTAGTGAACAGCCCTGTCTGACACCCAGGCAAGGGTTCTTTTTGAACACCAGCAAGCCAGGCACTGTTTCTGCTCCATTTCAGGTTTTGCATCTGATCTCAAGTTCACTGCTTAGCTTTTCCTTCAGTCAAGTTAGGATAATGACATGTATTGTCTTTGCTTGAAGATACTTTGCATCCTGTGGGGAAGGAGGCTGAATAAGTTAGTTTCAAAATATGATGAACAGGTCCATGCAACAAACGGACGAACCCATTATTCAGCTGTCCAGATTACTTTTAGGTAAAAGGGAAACCACAGCCACAATCTCTCAAGTGGAGACTTTAAAGCAATAACATCCAAGCACTTAGACAGGTATTTTAAAGCCACAATTTAAAATTATAATCATATTTAAAAACCAACAGGTTTGGCAGTAATGAGATTTTTTTTTTTTTTTTCAGAATTCTTGTTTTGCATACGACCCTTAATGCGCCTGCCTCACCTTCTCTTTGGAATATAAATTGTCAGATTATTCATGGGTTTTTGACATAAAGTTCATTTGGCTCTAGCCACCTTGGAAAAGGGAGACTTGTTTCATTTTTTTTTTTTTCTTTTAAGTTCTACATGCTCTCTGGGGCATTTGGAAAGGGTGGTTGAGTAGAATTCGGTATATTTGTAAGACTTTAAAAAATTAAACATCATAGGATGAAAAGGAAAGCCACAAAAAGGAAATACTGTTTGCATAAAACTGACGTTCCTGACTTTGCCAGATTTTGTTCCAGAGGTTAATAACCTTCTGTTTCAAAACAGGAAAGAAGCTGAATCACAGGGAGTCACCTCCACATGGGCTTTGCTAGATAATTATTCAGCTGACAGTTTAGAGAGCTTTATGTCTTAAACCAAAAAAAAAAAAAAATCCCATTAGAATTTTCAGATCTTCATACTTTCTTTAAATATGTGGTTTACCTGTTTAAAGACTTGGCAAAGAGGATTTTAAAAATGCCTTTCTTAACAGTTACATCTCAGACTTTAATTATTCCTATTTTTGATCTTCTAGCTGTAGATCTAGAATTAAACCGTCTTCCTTTAATGTGGGTAGCTACTTTAAAAAAAAGAAAGCATTTTTCAACTTGCAGACTTAAATTTTTTGTCTGTATGAACAGCTTGGGTGGAGAGAGAAAAGAAAGTACCAATTTATGGCCTTTTGTTTTACTGGGAAGCTGATGGGTAACTTTTTGGAAATGTCTAGAGTATCTTGTGCTACACAGACTGGGAAAGGCATGAGGAGTGCTCAGAGTTACCCATGTCTCTCACCAGAGCTTTACATGAAGATGGACTTTGCTGCCAAGAACCTCTGTGGGCCGGGAGGACTGGGGTCTGATAGGGAGAGGGTATTGTGTGGTGTTTTGGAATATTATTCCCGTAAGTTTTACCTAAGTGGCAAAAAAGACAATTTTACCTTAGAGAACTCTTTTAACTCAACTCCCTTGTTGTTGTAGCTTTAAAAAAGATAGCTGTTGAGGGGAAATATTTTAAAAGCCCAAAGCAGTCTCCTAGGTGCCACCCACATTTAGGGAGAATTAGGAACATAGCAGAGAGCTGCCCTTTTCCTTGGGTGATATTGATGGGGTTGGCATATTTGAGTATTTGGTTTTTTTTAAGTTAAGTTTATATCTTTTTGTAAAATGTGAGTATGTATTTCTCTCTGTGTGGGGAAGGGTGGATATACAGAAATATGAGTAAACAGATAGTTCCAGAAAAAGAGGAACTGTCCCAAGAACAGGAAGGATGGAGCCACTCTAGGATCACAATAAACAGGCAGGAAGAGAGTCCAACTGTGTATTGCAAAATGATGGATTAACTCAATGTCCAGAGTGAAGAGCTGACTGGGCAGTGTCTGTCCCCTCTCTTTTGAAAGATGAAACCCCTGAAGAACTCTGCTAATTATGAGATGTCACTCAGGCAAAAGGAAGCAATAATAAAAGAGTCAACACATATGCTACTAACTGTAATCCAGACACTATTGTGAGTGCTTTACCTGCATAAATTCTTTGAATCCTCACAACATCCCTACTAAGGAAGAGTGATTTTTACCCTCATTTCACAGATGTGGGCACTGAGACAAGTGGTACAGCAGTATTTTAGCTTAGACAGTCTAAGACCAGAGTCCATGCTATTAATGACTACAAGTCTAATAGTAAGAAAAAATTAAGTAAACAGCAAGTCAAAGTGGGAAATGCTGTGACAAGACTCGAAGGACATCAGATGGAGCAAGTCCCATGGAAGGAACTGGAGATATTCAAGAGACAAGGAGACTGTCTCTGTGTGCTACCAGAACCAGAATCCCTACTGAGTCAGTCCCTGCCAGATTCCAGCTGGATGTGGCCTCTCTCTAGGGGCAAGGGACAGCCAGTGGGAATCATGGGAAAGTAGTTCCTTCTCTTTTGGCTCCAACTCACTCCCAACCTGACTACATGTGTGCGACTGGGACGTGTACCTCCTGCTGGTGTTGGATTTGAAATCTCTCAGGTACTGCCCATGGTGCAAGTTGAAGATAGGTCCTAGGAGAGAATGAGCTGCCTGCTTGTGGTTGCCAATGATGAGGAGATACCAAATGGTTAACAGACTTGCCTACCTAAGCCATCAGGTCTGTGGAGAGAAATGCAGTGAACCCAGTAGCAACAAATACTTTCCTACAGAACACTGTCCCCATCATGACCCTAGGTAAGCTTTTACCTTCTTTTCTTTATAAAGAAGGACATGTAGGCTTGGAGAGGTTCAACAGCTTACCCACATTTCTGCAGCTGCCAAACGACAGAGCCAGGATGAGTGAATCATGACTGCTCCCTTGATCCTCCTAGTTCACCCACAGGTGCCACACTAAGACTCAGGCTATTCTTCTTTGCATGACATTATACAACTCCTTCTTTTCTAATTAAGCTTGGGTGCATTTGACTGCCCAAACCCTAACTAAAAGCTATTTTATTTTTCACGTGGAACACTAATGAACATAGGTGTGTTTAAAATTATCAGAGCTTTGAGGAAGGTGGCAAAAATGACTCATTTCTCGCCTCTACAAATGGCAGGGGTGGTACTTTGGGACTTTGGAGTGAAGTGAAATCACAGGTGCAAAATTCAGAGGTCTTGGCTTACAACCAGGGAACTGGTTCATGCCCACTCCAAACCAGAAAGTTCCACAGCCCCCTACTCCTTCTCACAGATAAGACATGTAGGTCAAATCAAAACTTAGCTCTGGTGTTACCTTGTTCTCATGGGAGAATTTCAGGGGGCAGATAAAGCATGGGTTTTAGGATCCTTGGGATACAACATAAGCAAGAACTACACATTACGAAATACTTTCTACATGCCTTTTCCTTGGCATGAATTGTCTCATTGAATTTGTACACCACACTTACGAAGTGAAGACTTTTCCTAGGCCCATTTTATAGATGAGGAGACTAAAGTTAAAGTAGATGAAGTCACTTAATCAAGTTATGTGACCCCAGAGCTTAAGAGGGTAACTGTTAGAAATATTCTCTCTTCCACTTTGATTACGTTTGTGATGGCTAATATTGAGTGTCAACTTGATTGGATTGAAGGATGCAAAGTATTGATCCTGGGTGTGTCTGTAAGGGTGTTGCCAGAGGAGATTAACATTTGAGTCAGTGGGCTGGGAAAGGCAGACCCACCCTTAATCTGGGTGGGCACCATCTAATCCACCTGCCAGCATGGCCAGGATATAAGCAGGCAGAAAAATATGAAAAGGCTAGACTGTCCTAGCCTTCAAGCCTGTATCTTTCTCCTGTGCTGGTTGCTTCCTGCTGTTGAACATCAGACTCCAAGTTCTTCAGCTTTGGGTCTTGGACTGGCTTTCTTGCTCCTCAGCTTGCAGATGGCCTATTGTGGGATCTTGTGATCATGTGAGTTAATACTACTTCATAAACTCCCATATATATATATACACACACACACACATACACATATATATATATATACACATACACACACACACTCACACAATCATATATATATATAAATACTCACGTAATCATGTATATATCTCCTACTAGTTCTGTCCCTGTAGAGAACGCTGACTAATACAACATTATATTACACATACCTGTTACAGTGGATAGAGTACTCGTGGTCTGTGGTCTAAAGGGAAACCTGATTCTGCCCTGTTTCTCAGGCTCTTGAACCTTGGCCTCTGAGGTCGTGGGAGTCCTAAAGAGGGAGCTCACTCAGCCCCAAGAGGAAGGAAGAACCTCATCATTTCCCCAAATGGAGCCTCCCACTTCCTCATCTCCACATGGATTTGGAAGAACTCTGGGTTTGTTTGGCTTGGAATTAAGGGTCTGAAAGATAGAAAATGATTTGGGGGCTATATAATTTCGAGTCTGGTCAGAGGGCCCCCACTGTGGATAGAATATATTTTTAAAGGCCAACTCTGACTGACTGGGTGGATCCTTCAATTCTTTCCGTGACTAAAAGAAAAGCTTTGTAAGCTAGAACTAGCCATGCAGGCATATGATGTCAGGTGCAGTTTCCCCAGCAGGGCAAAATTGTAATGCAGAGCATGGGATTCAGTCAGATGTATCCAAATGTATCCACTTCTACAACTTACCTGCAGTTCAGGGCTAAACATCAAGACAAGCAGCCTCTTAAGTTTTCTCTCCAAATCATGGTACAGCATTTTGGAAGTGAGCTAATCTTTAGAGACAGATCATTTGATAAATGCAATCTCTTTATTTTATCCATTTTACAACTGAGGATACTGAGATGTGGGGGCTTTTCTGGGGCCATTCCTTGAGTGACAGGTCTGGGACTTGAACCCATGTCTCTTAACTCCCTTGTCCAAATCCCAACAGTTGCTTATGTCTAATGGCTCGCTCATGCCTTTGAGTGCTTGATGCTCTCGCCTAGCTCAGGGACATTGGGCAAATCCATCCTCATAGTCTCTCTTCTCAGAAGAGAATATGATGTTCGGGCTGTTGTACAGTCTTAAAACATGATTAGTGTCTCATAGGTGGGCATTGAAACATCCAGTTCCCTGCTTCCATGAAAATAAAACAGAAACTTCTCTTGTTCCAAATCCTTCCAAAAATGTGCAGCCACTTCCATGCCTTAGTAAGTAGAGTTTAATGAGCATAACATTTTCACATTATTCAAGGTGCACAATACCTCAAGGTCATCATCCTAGAGGTCTCTGTGTGCAGCTTATATGTCATAACCTAGTTTGACCTTTTTAATTGATTTATTTTTCATTTGATTTTTTGTGTTTATGAAAGTAGAAAGTAAAAATATCTGGGTAATTGAGAGGTATGGGTTTGTTAAATCCTTCTGATTAGTTGAGGTCTTTTCACAGTATATGGACTGCTCAATCTTTGTCCTACCAGCCTCCTCAGACAAGTTGTGAAGAATATTTAATGACATAGACTTTTTGATATTTATAAAAATACTCTGCATTCTCCTTAGCCGGTGGCATGTCCATTGTAAATCAAACAGGAAAGAGATAAAACACCTAAGAGACTGACACCTAGCCTAGAATATGAATCTACCTGACTCTCCAGCACGCTCTCATCTTCTGTCAGGTTCTGAGAGGCTGATGGAATCAGGCAGAAGAGAGTTTTGACCTCTTCCTAGGCCGGGTCTGCTGTGGTGCCCAGTGTTGCTGGCCCTGCCCAAGAGCCCTGAGAGCTGCCTGGCATTACTTCAGTTTCTCAAGTTTCCCTATGGACAGCAGTTCCAGTGTGAGGGATCAGACACATGTCTTTCTCCCTCACAGGCAATCAGGTTCCTGTCTGTAGAAAGGCACTGCCTCTAGCTCTCTGTATCCTCCTCTCTGGGTCTGGTGATTGTCTCATAAATCAGCGGTGTTGTCTTCCTTCCTTTAATCAAATAGAACAGCAACAATTAAATGTATTCTTAATGTAATCACTCTTTTCTTGTTAGGCCCCGGGAAGCTAGTCTCCTCAAGATGGCTTTTATTGTTTTTCCAGGCTTGTTTTCAGGGAAGGGACCGAGGTCTTTTCAAGCTAGGTTAAGTAAAGGGGAATTCATGTTGAGATAGTTGTGGAGCAATGAAAAAGACCAGAGGCTCCTGGGAATCCTAGAACAGAAAGTAAGGTATAGCTGGGTCACCTGCAACTAGAAGAGAAGGATTCAAGGGAGCAGGGGGCGGGGGCTCTAGCAGCCATGGCCAGAGATTCTGGAGGGTCTTGTGCTCACTATTAAGATGAAACACCTACACTCTGCGTGACGTCTCCTCTGTCACTCCCAGCCACCATTGACTCCTTGTGCTTCCCACTGCTCCAGCTCACCTTTAATTTTGGCCTCTTTAGTTCTAGGTTTACTTCTGCCAGTAGGAGATTCTTTTCTGATTAATGGTTCACATGACAGAGAATTTAATTTGTTCAGTTCTTTATCCTCCTCTTCCTTTTTTTTTTTGTTTTTTTTTTTGTTTTTAAATGTGTATATCATGGGTCATTGGAAGTTTTCAATTGGTTCATTGTGAGTTAGGTCTACAATCCCTGATCCAATCAGCTATGTGGGAGGGGTGGGGATGGAAAGGAATGGGTCAAAATTAGACCACCTAAACAGCAAGGGCTTTACATGGGCCAGATTTCCTTTGTGTAAAGTGTGATCCAAGCAGGCACCACACACCCATCAATATAGCCAGCATATGTGAGCATTAGAGAGTCTTCCTAGAACCATAAGCCACCCGTAAGCCACAAAAGACCTGGTTCCATAGGAAAACCTAGGAGAAGGAGAAAAATGACAGTCCGACATACATAAATAACTCCGATAGTCCAGCATACGTTTTCAATTCCAGAACAAGGCCATGGACAGTCTGGCAATTTCAGAATTGAATGAAAGAGAAATACCCTGTCAAGCCCTGCTCTGGAATCAAAACAATATGTCTTCATCATGTATGTCTGTGTGCACACACACACACAGACACACACAATGGGAGATGGGGTGCTGGGATGATGTGAAACTTCCTTGCAGCCTTGATGAAAAGTCTGAAAAGTCTCCTGATGCCCCTTTCTTGTTGGCCTGAACCTGAGAAGTAGGCATGCAGCTCCTGCCCTTTCAGTCAGAAATGCCTACAGAGCTGCTATTGTTTCCCTCAGGTAACAAATGCCACAAGCCTGGGCCAGCCAAGCTGTCCTGAAAGCCAGCTGCTTCCGCACCATCAAATGAGAAGGGTGCTTTGTTTTAATTGTCACATTTGTTGTTTGGAAGGATGCTGTTTGACCACGTAGTTTTCTGGGTGACCTTTCATAAGAATTGCATGCAAATGTCCTGGCGAAAGGTTGCGGGGATTGGTCTGGAAAGGTTATCTCCATTCGTCTAGACTGCTGTCTTCACAAAAAGAGAAAGTGCAGGCAAGGAGCCCAGGGCTGGAGAACAGTGGAGGATAAAGGGCATCTAGTCTACCACCCTTCGTCCTCTGGGCCCCACCTGCAGGTGTCCACTTCCATGAGCTTCTGGCCTTCCGCATTTCACCCCAGCCTAGAATAACCCCTCTGGCTGAGGCACCATCCTGGAGCTTCCTGCAGATCGCCTGGTCCCTCAGAACAGGCTCTCTTTCAGCGGACGTAATAACATCCCCCAATTGCCCTGAGATAGGCCATGCGGAGGAATCGCCTCTCTGAACAACTGAGGCTCTGTTAATAGGTTCTTAAAGGGTTTTTTGAGGGGAAAACGTATTAATGGTTTGTCCTCCAAACAACCCTTTTTAAATAACTGCCCTTTCTGAACCAGAAAAAAAAAAATCTTTCTGGAAACTAGGTTGAGATTAATGGGTTCCTTATTGCCACAGAGCGGTCTGATAACCCCTTATCCGCAGTCTCAGGCAGGCAATGGGTGAGAGACGGATTTTAAATGAGACATACTCAGATTTAGGCTGCTAAAGAAAAAGGCCTATGCTGTGATTTATGCGTGTGTGGGGTGGACTTCTTGCCCCTCTCTCCCCTATCCAGTGACTCCTGGCAAAATCAGATTGTTTATTTTCCTTCTGGGTGGAGGCCTTGAGGCAGCATAATTAACCTCAGAGGTGGTGTCAGGCTAGGGTGGGCGAGGGGAAATAGGGAGCAGGAAGCCTGTGGACCGGGCTGAGTGTGAGGTGTGAGGAGATTGCAGCAGAGGAGTGTGAAGTTCTAATGAATCATGTCAGCTGTTGACTTGGGATTCACAACAAACAGCTGTGTGTGCAGGCCACGGCCTGGTCCGTGGGGAAGCAGGTGGTGGTGACGTGGGGGGATGGCCTGCCCCAACCTGCCTCCATTAGCTGTAATTATGCTTGTGACTTCTGCTCGGGGGCAGCAAGCTGGAGCAATCAAGGCCTGCCATGACTACCAGGGACCCTTTTTAGACGGTGGTCAGTCAGCTGTAAAATGGGCCACAGTTGGCAACGACAGAAGGAGACTGAAGCCTGAAGCAATTTTTCTTTGAAATCAGCTTCTAAATTGCAGGGAGTCCAAATAAATTGACACATTTACTAGCTTGAGCTCCTTTCCCATTCTGACTTCATCGACTCAGCTGGGCCTCTCCTTGCTGAAGCAGTTCTCAGAAGTGGGGGTGGGCTTCCCAGCACGGGGTAGGAGGAGGCTCTGATCTGTCAGGAGGGCGGTCACAGGCTGGACACTGAGGTGATGATTTCAGTGTGCATGCACATGTCATTACCTGCATTGATGAGTGCATTTCAACCTTATAAACGGAACATATTTCTCACAAAAGAAACTTGCAATCTACAAGGGAAATCTCTATTCAACAAAAAGCAAAAAGGGACCAAGTGCTTATTCCAAATAAATACTACAGGCTCTCTTCCCCGATCCACCCTCCTGCATAGAGAAAGCACCTTCTTAGGCAGCAAAATTCTCTTATTGTTTAGTTGGTTTAAATTCTAGGATATTTTCTTTGCTACTCAAAACTGAAATTAAATGACGGAAAGCTTCGTGGGTTTAACATTTGATTGGTGGCTTATCATTTGCAGCGACATCTCCCTCACTAGGATTTTGCACTGCAGGCCTGAGTGGGCAGACCTCAAGCAGTTAGGGAGGAACAGGTCATTGACAGTAGACTCATCTCTGTGCAGTGGAGAGCTGAGGGATGGAGCTGCAGGCACAGGCATGAATTCCGGCTGTTACGAATTCAAGTCCCAGTTTGGCCACTTACGAGTTGGGTGACCTTAGGCAAAGCATTTCATCTTTCTAAGCCTCAGATGCCTCATCCGTGAATGGGGATAATAATAACTCTGTAGTGGTGAGTTTGGGATTCCGTGATGGATGCAATAGTACTAGCATGTCGTAAATGATTAGTGAGTGTCAGCCATTTTGAATCATTATTGAAAATCAGCAGGAGCTCATTTTCCATTCACAATGCTGGGAGAGCTCAGGCAGTCTTTGTGTCATCCTTTCTGTGAACTCCAACTTTGTCCTCTCATCCTCTGTGCAAAGCCTCAAAAACAGATGAGTTAGGGCCTTCCTGTTGCCCCCAATGTGCCTTTTGAACTCTGACTTCTGCTTCTTTGCCAGTGTCTTCCTCTTTATCTCTCTTCTTCCTCTCTATGTTCTGGCACTGGCTGAACTCTCACCTCCTTTGGGAAGCGTTCCCTGAAGCCACCTGTAAGGATGTCTCCTTCTTTGGAGTTCCTATAGTATTTATTAGCACTCCCTGCCACTTACCAAAATGTAACACTGTGGTGTTTATTAGCTTCAGATGAATTTAGATGTCACTTCTTAAGCCCGTTGACTATAATTTCAGAGCATGAGTGACTTTTACTGCCTCTTTGCATTCTTCTCAGTATCCAGCCCAGTGTTTGGCTCAAAATAGATGCTCAGTTAATGCTGGCTAATTCAGAGATGATGTAAAAACAGACAGAATGGGCTGAAGACTTGAGCACAGGTCAGAGTTTCTTCTGATTATCTCTGGCATTGACTTATTCAACCAAAATTTACTCAGAATCTTCTAGGCATAGGGATACAGCAGTGAGCAAAACACACATAATTCCTTGCTTCCAGGGGCCTTACAGTCTCATAGTGGGTGTTGATGAATGCATCATATTTAGGTCAGTATTTCTTCAGCACATGAGGATGAGGGATATAGAGCTGGAAGGTCACAGTCAACAAGTATTATGGTGGTTTGTACCGTATGAACCTAGCTAAACTAAAGCTACAGTCCCCTGAGTTCCCTGCTTTGCATGGTTCCTGATGAGCCCTGGCTACATGAGACATTTTGAATAAAATTTTGAAAGGTGGAGGTGAAGCAAAAACCATAGTTCTTAAGCTCTGAATGTGGGTACAGGGCACCAAGCATACGTGGGTGCTGATCAGCAGGTGTTGTAGGCCAGCACCTGCTTCTGCAGGTCTGCCAGCTCTGACCAGGTCTCCTTTTTCAGCTTCTCTGAGTCCTGTGCCAGGTGATTATGCCATTATGTGGCAATGGGCACCAGCTTCTCCTGTAGGTCACCCATAGCACTGAGGTGGTAAGAGGCAGAAATGGGTTTCAACTTGTCCACCTGGGTTCCCGCTGTCCTGGGAATCCTAGCTCATCCTTGCAAATTCCAGTTTGTCCTTGTTCTCGCCCATATCCCACTCCCTTCTCAAATGACTGACTGGCTGACCCATAGTGACTGCAGACTCTCAGATACCAGCTGCAAAAGCAACAGCTTACAGAGACTGCATCACCAGCATGGTCTGCCACTACCATTGCAGAAGGTCTGACTCCTGCAAGTGCTGAGTCTTTATTCTTTTTTTTTTTTTTTCTAGATGTAGTCTTGCTCTGTCGCCCAGAACTGGAGTGCAATGGCATGATCTTGGCTCACTGCAACCTGTCTCCCAGGTTCAAGCAATTCTCCTGCCTCAGCCTCTTGAGTAGCTGGGATTATAGGCACGTGCCACCACGCCCGGCTAATTTTTGTATTTTTAGTAGAAATGGGGTTTCACCATGTTGACCAGGCTGGTCTCGAACTCCTGGCCTTGTGATCCACCTGCCTTGGCCTCCCAAAGTGTTGGGATTACAAGCGTGAGCCACCATGCCTGGCCAAGAGTCTTTATCCACACTTCATCCACAGTGCTTGTGCTTCTCTGATGAAACCTTGCCTGATTCAATTAGTATAGCAGGTAACATTGGTGGAATCCTTGTTATGTGCAGACTCCAACGTCATGCCTTGTCTAAGAGAGCTTACATGCAAATGAGTGCAATGGGAATCCTTAAATCCCTCACTTCAGGAGTTAGATCCAATTAGTATAGTAGTTAACACTGGTGGAGTCCTCGTTATATGCAGACTCCAGTGTCATGCCTTGTCTAAGAGAGCTTACATGTGAATGAGTGCAGTGGGAACCCTTAAATCCCCCATTTCAGGGATTAGGGACTGAGGTACCAACCTCTCCCTGTTATTGCTGGGCTGTTCAGGTTAGGATTGGGGTTGATGTCAATGTGGCAGGATTTCTGCACATGACTACAACTGGAGAAACAACCTGTTCAACACAAAACTGGGATGGCAAAGATGCAAAAGCGGCTTCAGATTGCTATGACTGGAGGTGAGCGATGTACACAGCAGTTTCTTTTCAGTTCAGCAGATATTTGTTGCCTGTCTCCTGTGAACTGGTGATGGGAAGAAATACCAAGGAATCTCATTTCCCAGATTTGGGGATGCATTTGCCTTTTTAAGGGACAGCAGCCCCCCTGGTCTTTGAATGATGTGGCCCAGAAGACAGTGAGGGGCAGCAAATATTTCCTTAGGAGTGACCTCTGAGAGGCAGTGCTGGAGGACGTTTCCATGCTGTGCAGGAGTAAAGGCTCCCAGCCATCACTGAGCAACAAGGCTGTGTGGATCTAAAGCGGGATGAGATGAGGTAAAAACATCCAAAATTGAAGTAAAATATTCGACAATGTACATATTCATGTGAGGAAAACATGGGGACGTGGAGAAAGAAGAGGAACAGAAACAGCACACCTCCCAAAGCACACTTTTATAGAGCAATAAAATGAAACCTCAATGTCTGTCACCATTCAAAGTGCCATAATTTTATCATCCTTCCCACGCAATGCTGTGCTATTTTGAATTCTGTTATTTTTTTTCCTCTCTCACCTCAGTATGCCCAAGATGTCTGACAAACGAATGTGTAAGAAAGTGCTTTATTTTTCTCGGCAAGGATGGAGAATTTATTATGAGATGCACATCTCAGCACATGCTGCCTCCTTCATGTCGTCATGCCCTGCCCAGCAATAGATTGCGGCTGAGAGCAGAAAGCCAATTAATTTGCCTCATATGGTCTCGTGCCCAGAAACTGAAACCCTGTTGCTCTTTGCTAGTGATTCCTTTCCTTAGTCATGGATCCAAGCAGAACAGAAGAATGCCAGCTACCCTTCTGCAAAGACAATATACCTCCCTTCTCCCTTACACATAGTGTGCCAAAGATTTCTACGCTCTGCTTTGTCTAGTTTCCTTTGTTAAAAAAAACAAGAGCAAAACAAAACAAAAAATCCTTGGAACTCTCTTGAGGACAAGGAAGGAGAGCCAGAGGAAGTGGAAGCATTTGATGTTATCTTATTACCATCTGTTCACCTAAGTTTGATATTTAATCAAATGAACAACTGAGAATCCGTGTAAACCAGGAGACTGATGATCGTCCTCATTTATCCTGCTCCTTCCCCCACTGTGCTTTCTGACCAGGCCTCCTCCATTTCAGGACCACTGAAACTGTAACACATGTGTGTATCTTACCACTGTTGGCCAGGCCAGAGCTGTAGGCTAGGCACAGGCAGGTCCTGGAGTTGCATTGCTGCTCGAACTACATTGTCCGGGCTTGTGAGGTGTCAGGAAAAGCAAGATCACCCTGCCTGCAATGCTGGAGCTGAGACGGCCCTGAATTGAGCATCAGAGGCCACATTGTTGTAAGAATGGTGTTTTCAGCAGAGGAACAAGCCATTAAACTTAAGGAGATAAAGCTGCTAGCCATCTCCAGCAGGGAATGCGTTCACTGCGACTCACAGCTAGAGACATGGCCACAGACTTGTCAGCTCGAACAGCCAGCCATCTGCTAAGACCAAGTCATTTGTCTTTGCAATTTCATGACACCTCACCTTAAAAAGGGAACTGAGCCAGTTTAAGGCATGGGCTTGGGTCTATTCTAATTATGATAATAAAAAGTTATGTTTCCCTGGGAAGGTTTTGAAGCCACAGCAAAAAGGTGAGTGCCTGGGTTTAATTCTCCATTGCTAGGTGCCCCCAATCCCCCTCATTTGTTCTAGCACCCCAAGCAGATGTTCTTACAACCTGCCATGTGTGTGCTTCTCTGTGGGGGAATCAGACCTAAATGAGTCCTATCATGCTTGAAAGATTTATTTTACAACATAAATACATTATCCCCTCTCTCCAAACATGTTCAATCCTAGCTCACAGTTCCCCTAAAACTCTTTTTGCTGGACATTTTACTGTTTTTGTAAGTGGTGTGCTTCTTTGTCACTTCTAAGATCACACCATCTCTACCTGGAAAGTTCATCTGAGAGTTCCAGTTTCCCAAACTTACTCATTCTTAAGGTTGAGCACAAATACCATGTTCTCCCTGAAGCCTTGCCTGACACCCCCCTGCCTCCATCCCCCACCCCAGAGCATCACCTTCTCCTCTAGACTCCTATAGCAATTTATTCTTGCCTGTTTTAGAGATCTCATTCATTTCTGCATCAATTAATGGTTGTCTAGTGATATGGTTAGGCTGTGTTCCCACCCAAATCTCATCTTGAATTGTAGCTCCCACAATTCCCTCATGTACTGGAATGAGGGACCTGATGGGAGATAATTGAGTCATGGGGACAGATCCCTTATACTGTTTTCAGGGTAGTGAATAAGTCTCACAAGATGTGATGGTTTTATAAGGAGTTTCCTCTTCTGCTTGGCACTCATTGTCTCTTGCCTGCTGCCATGTAAGACGTGCCTTTCACCTTCTGACATGACTGTGAGGCCTCCCCAGCCATGTGGAACTGTGAATCCATTAAACTTTTTTTTTTTTTAAATAAATTACCCAGTCTCGGGTTATGTCTTTATCAGCAGTGTGAAAACTGACTAATACATCTAGTTTCAGAGTATAGTGGTCAAGTATATGGATTCTGGAGGCAGCTTTCTGGGTACGCACCCTGGCCTAGGCGTTTATTGTGCATCACTTTCTTTATCTGAAAGATGAGGATAATAACAGTAACTACCACATGGGACTATTGTGCAAATCAAATGAGTAAAACCAAGCTGAGTATGCAGAACAGAGACTGG